>NW_020954594.1:5169536-5243521 GCF_900497805.2 Vombatus ursinus
GCTTGGGTGGCACAGAGTATGTACTTAGGAAATGCCTGTTGATGGACTGACTTCAGGGGAGGTTTAGAATTTCTGGGAAATAGTAACACGGTCAGGGCACAATGTTCAAGATTAGGAGAACAAAAATTTCAAACCTGGACTTCCCTATTCCCTCCCCTCTCTCTATCTCTTGAAATCTTGACCATTCTTCTAGGCCCAGCTTAAGTATCAACACCGCTCTCACCACCATGAAGTCCTCCTGAATCCTTGCAGTACCCCCACCTTTCACTAGACCTCACACAGCACTTGGCTTGCATCACTCTTACATATTTTTAATGAATCATTTTCTGTTATAGTTTCTTGTATATGCTGGAATGCCCTACTAGATTGTGAGCTGAAAGAGAACAGAGACTCTGCCTTATCTTTATAAATCTGCTCTCATTCTCAGTTGGTGCTTAATAAACATTTGCCTAAGTTGAGGTTGAAATCAGAGTAGAGGGTATGAAGGGCCCAGGGAGCCTCTGGAGGCTGGAGCGACCGGTGAACACAGGAGCAGGAGGAGGTGAGAGTCAGGGCTGCAGCTGGGCAGAAAACTGTCTGGCAGGCAAGGTGAATGGTCAGAGATCTTGAGCAAGGCATAAGGGTAGGCAGAAGCCAGGCCATCTTCCCTCTCCTCTGGACTACACAAACAGCATCCTTGTTCCCCTTCAATTAAGTGGAGGGATGTTGTGGGGAAGGCCCCAAGCCCATCTGACACAGGCCAGAGAGATATTCCTGGAACACTAACAGAACCTGCAGCAGCTCGTTTCTGTGTTGGCACAGCAAGCATCCTGCCAGACACTCTTCCCTTTGCCCTTACATCTAATTTCTTTTTTCTTTGAACTTTAATTTCCCCTTTGACTTTTTTTTTTTATTCTTCTAGGCACTCCATCCCCCTTTGTTTTTGTTTTACTCAAAGTATCCTAGTTCTTGTTGTTCAGTCGTGTCTGACTCTTTGCAACCACATTTGGGGTTTTCTTGGCAGAGATACTGGAGTGGTTTTATTGCTTCCTTCTCCAGCTCATTTGACAGATGAGGAAACTGAGGCAAACAGGGTTAAGTGACTTGCCCAGGGTCACACAGCTAGTAAGTGTCTGAGATTGAATTTGAACTGTGGTCTTCCTGACTCCAGGCTCAGCACTCTTTTCACTGCCACATAGCCGCCCCACTCTTATACCGACATCCTTTTTCCTGGTCCTTTTCCCTTATCTTCTTAACCTATAGACTTGATTGCAATGGGATGAGATCAGAGAGTAGATAGCTACCCCAGAGGACAACTGGGTATTAATTCCCTGCTGAGCAGGGCCACCTCCACCTATGCTCTGTCTTTGAGTGGGAAGGAGCTCCAGTGCTGTGGAGTCAGGTAATAGAGCTAACCTGTGAGCACCCTCCCTGTACCCAGCTTGGGGCTTCATAGAGGCAACCACAGCTGTTAAAGTCACAGTCCCTGCCCTTGCAGAATTTTCCATCTTACTAGGGAGATAAGTAGCACAAATGAGCAATACCTAGTTGTCAGCTTCCTGGACAGTCCCCATTAAAGTCCTCCTCTGACGCCTCAGTGTGACCGAGAATTGACTGAGGGTAGTGGAACACAAGCTCTGCTAAGTCCTAGCAAGCTGAAAAGGCTTAGATCAAGGGTCCAGCATCAGCTTGTATGCTCTATGTCTGTCATTTGAAGGCTGATCAAACTCAATTCATCCCCAGAAGTTTGGCCACTGGGACATGCTTTCTCCTGGCCAGAACACATTAGAAAAGCCATTTCCTAGGGCATGCGGAAGCTGAAATCCTTATTGTCAACAGAATCCTAGATCTTTGAAGTATTTTAGAAAGTATTGGAAGGGTGATTTTAGGTCTTTGAGATGGCGAGAGGAGGCTGACTAACTGGGGAGTCTCTATCATGGTTCATGAATTATAATGAAAAAGCTGAGTTCTCTCATACCCAGGCTAATTCCCCAAGTCACAGAACCTGGGCTACATGTAGACTGCTTTACAGGATTTTCTTTTTTATTGCTTGAGTCTGATGCAAACAAATTGTAGCCAAAAATGAGTTTCCTACTCCTCAACTTGAAACCAGACCACCCCTACATATGGAATATTCACACTTAGAGTGGACAAGATCAGGGTGGTCTTTTGGCCATGCACAGTAATTCTGCACTTAGGGGATCTCAGAAACCGTCATGGGACCTATTGTTTAAAATCCTCTGGAATTAGCTCTACAGAGAGGAGACCACATTCTCTCATTCTTTCCACCAATGTTACTGGCCAGCTGAGCTACAAATCAGCTTTCCAGTCAGTTGGCAATTGCTTTAATTGGTTGTTATTGTGTTATTGGTAGGTTATGCAAGAATGCTTGAGTATGTGGGAGATCCTTGTCTTTCCTCTACCCTTTGCTGATTTAGTATCAGAAGGGTACTCTGGGGGCAGCTGTCTGAGGACGTGAAGTATCTATCACATGCTGCCCTGGAAACTCGGAGCAACAGACTACAAAGGCAGAGTACTCAGACTGCTGTAAGCTTGGGAGAAGGAAAGGACATGGTGGGTAGAGGTGGGCATCCAACTGAGTCTGGGCATCCCCAACTAGCTAAGTGCCCCCAAACCTATTGTGGTTCATAATAGGGAAGGGTACCCAAACCATGTGGAATCACAGAATTTTAGAGACCAACTAATCCAACCTTTACCAGAAGATCTCTGGTATGGGGAAACTCACTACCTTCAGAAATAGTCCATTCATTCCACTTTGAGAATTGTTTGGAAAGTTTTTTCTGTTTGGAAGTTCTCCCTTATATGGACCTAAGATCTGTCTGTCTTGCAACTCTCACTAATAGTTTTGCTTTCTTGAGACAAGCAAAATAAGTCACATGATCATAGAACTAGTGCCAGAAAGGACCACCCCGGTCCAGTCTTTTTGTTTTACAGTTGAGGAAACTGAGGCCTAGGGAAGTTAAGTGATTCCCTCAAAGTCACCAATAATATTGTGTGGTTTGTCATTCCTTCTCAAAGAGGACCATGACATCAGGGAGATGATGACATGACTTGCAATTGACTTTAATTTGAGTGAGAGAGGGCTGTGCAAAGTCAGCAGCCTCACTTTCTCCTCCAGAGCCATCTGGGTCCAGTGGCCAGATATTGATCAGGACGACTGGAGGTGGCCCAGGATGCAGCGGGAGACCTTGGCCCTTTTACGCTAAGGTCTTTCCAGGTTCTCACTTTGAGTGAAGCAACATCCATTCAGTGATTAGGCCTCTTTAAGAAGTGAGTCAAAGGATGGCCCCTTTAATAAAATTTTTTTTTAAAAAATCAAACTTGGAGGGGAAGACCCTCAAGGCTGCTGGCCAAAAGAGAAACTGTTACCATTTACATTCACTCTGAGCCAGGAGGGACCAAAAAACAAGCATTAAGTTGTGCTTAGGCAGGGACCTATTGTCCAATCCCTGAGATCTAGAGTGGATTGGGTTTAAGGCTTGGTCTTTGAGAAAGAAATCTAGCTGGTAAACCCCAAGTTAAGAAGGTAGCTCATCCTCTCCTCTCCTCTGCTCTCCTTTCCTCTTCTTTCCTCTCCTCTCCTCTCCTCTGTTCTCCTCTCCTCCCCTCCCCTCCACTAATAATAAGAATAGTGAATATATACACCAACCATTATATACCAGGTGCTTTATCTCATTTGATCCCCACAACAACCCTGAGACGTAGATGTTATTATTATCATTCCCATTTCACAGATGAGGACACTGAGACAAAGAGGTTAAGTGACTTGCCCAGGTTCACATAGCTAGGAAATGTCTGAAGTCAAATCTTAAATCAGGTCTTCAAGACTCCAGACCTGGTATTCTATCCACTGCACCACCTAGCTGACCCATTGCTGACATATATAGTCAGATGCGAGATTTGAATCCAGATCCTTTGACTCCAGAGCCGGGTCAATTTGTCTTCTATAAAACTACCCTTCACACACTTGAAGACAGCTATAGAACTGCTTATCTCATCTATGCACCAAGTTTAGGGGTTTTTCACAACCCCAAAGCAAGGGTAAACACCTTATTACCCTGGAACAGCCAGAACCCAGAAGAAGGATGGGATCAACTGACCTCTGGAGAAGTCATGGGAATGGAGCCAAAGGGAGATTTCCCTCGAATCCTTTCCTCCCTCCCTCTCCCATTCCTCTAGCTCTCCCTCCCTTCCCCCAAATCCAGGCTTCATGGGGCTCTATTTAAATCCCCACTTTCTATGCTCAGAGACAATTCCATCTTTCTGGCTGGGCTCTGGGTTTCCATCTGGTTTGGAGGCTATTTTGATCTGCCGGATGCAGATTAGTTGCAGTGATCTGGGGCTGAGCTGTTGGAGAGCTGCCTTTATCTATAGAAGGACAATTTAGAAACTAACTCAAAGTAGGGAGAACAAATAAATAAATTCCTCTTTCCATTCTGAGCACTCTCCAGTCCTGCCCTGACAGGTAATTGCTGAATAGCTCTCTCTTCAGACAGACTTCATTTGCATGAAGAGAACAGAGCTTCAGAGAAGGGGGTGGGGGCGGTGGCTGTTGGCCAGGAGCTGCAGTGCAGATTGGGGCTTCAGGTTCCTCTGGCTGTGGGCAGGAGGGGCCCATCTCCTGTCTTCCTCTCTAGCGTCCACCCTCCCAAAGTTCAGAGAACCTGACCCTGACTTGTTCCCCTCGGCGTCTAGCTCAGTGCGGTCAGAAGCCTTTCAGAAATGACATGCCCCTTACTCCCTCAGTCTCTAATTTAAGGTTCTGCTTTCACTCTGTTTCACTCCTTTAAATACCCATGATTCATCATCTATTCCCCCAGATAGGTAAATTCAACTGTAAAGTTGCCCTTTCAGCCTTAAGCCAAGTGACTTCGATGATCTCATGACATGACAAATTCATGCCCTCAATGGCCAACCTTCTGGTGGTAAGTCCCTGCAGGCAGTGAGGCTAGACCCTGAATGGCAGGAGGCACCCACAGAGCCAGGCTAGACCCTGGGTGGCAGGAGGCCTCAGTTCAGGACCTTGTCAGAGCTTGTGTTTCACTGACAGAGCTGGTTGCTGAAAACTCAGGGTCACCTCCATACCACAAGGGAGGACTTGACGTGATAACATCACAGAACTATGACTAGAAGCCATAGACTTTTGAAGTTCAAACCTCTCATCTATGAGGAAACTAAAACCTAGGGAGGTCAAATGACTTGCCCAAGGTTATATGTTACCTAGCAGTAATAATCCACCCCACTCCACACAACTCAGTCATTATGGGATGGGGAGCTTGACTAAACTCAAATACTACTTCCTCCAGGAAGTCTTCCATGACCCTTTAAGTCAGAAACAATCCCAATTCTGAACTTTCCTGGTACTTTGGTGGTCTATCCATTTATTCTGATATTCAAGTGGCTCCCTCCTTGATGGAGATCATATCCCCTGAATGCCTTCTTGGCTCATGGGAGATTCTTACCAGGGTTTTCCTATATGTCTTTTGTAGACAATCTACCCAAAGTGTTGGAGGTTTCTCTATTATTTATTTACTGCCCTATGGCTACCAATGTACTACTGAGGTTGTAGAATCATTGTCTCTTATTCTGCACTGTTCTACCTTTTTTCCCCAGTCATACATGCCCTCCATAATGCTTTTTCCCTTTCTTCCTTCCTTCCTTCCTTTCTCTTTCTTTTTCTTTTTTCTTTCCTTCCTTCCTTCTCTCTCTCTCTCTCTCTCTCTCTCTCTCTCTCTCTCTCTCTCTCTTTCTCTCTCTCTCTCTCTCTTTCTTTCTCTCAAGGGCTATTCAACTTAATCCAAGAGGCATTTATTAAGCCACTACTATATTCCAGGTACAATAGTAGGCAAAAGGGGAAAGTCTATATTTCAATGGGAAATCATTGTAACATGCACACCATGAATCTTTCCCTTGCCCTCTGGACTATTTTTAATTTTAATTCTTCAGTAATTTGCATACTTGACATGTCTCCTACTAGATTTTAATAAGAGCTAGTATTTATATAGTGTTTTGAGGTTTGTAAAACGCCTTACAATTATTATCTCATTTCATCGTCACAACAACACTGGGAGGTAGGGGCCAAATTATAAGCTTCTTTCAGGAAAGGGCCATCTTATTCCATTTTTTCTATCCCTAGTGCCTAGCACAGTGCCCCTCCTGCCAGAGAACTATTCATCTAAAGCCCCTCATATTTATATGGTAGCATAGGTGCACTGTGGCACACATATGGCAGCAATAATGTGCAACTGACATCAAAAGTAAGGAAGGGACATTTTATAACAATAACACCTGGCATCTATTTATCTATCACTTTAAGGGTTGCAGAGTGTTTTCCCCATGGCAACCCAGTGAGGGAAGTGGTACAAATATTATTTTCCACATTTTACAGATGAAATAATTAAGGGTCTGAGTGGTTACGTGATTTGTTCATGGTCACAAGATTATTAAGAGTTAGAAGTAGAAATAGATAAATGATCAAAGGATATGAACCAGCAGTTCATAAGAGAATAATTGCAAACTATTAACAACCATGTGAAAGATTGCTCTAGATCACTAATAATAGAAATGGAAATCAAAATAATTCTGAGGTTTCATCTTGCACCCAGCAAATTGGCAAAGATGACAGAAGACAGAAAACAGTCAATATTGAAGGGGCTTTGGAAAGAGAGACATACTAAGGTACTATTGGCAGAGCTGTGAATAGGTCCTTCTAGAAAGTGATTTGGAATTATATATATTTTTAAATGATTGAAAAAGACCACACTCTGATCCAGTGATCCCACTGCTCAACTTAGACCCTGTAGAGGTTGATGATAGAAAGAAAGGTTCCATATACACCACAGTATTTATATATTTATTTAAATATTTTTTTCCTAATAGTATTTTATTTTTTCCAAGTACATGTAAAGATAGTTTTCAACATTCACTTTTACAAGATTTTGAGTTCCAAATTTTTTTCTTCCTCCCCTCCCCCTTCCCCATACACCACAATATTTATAGCAATGCTTTTTATAGTAGCAAAGAAATGGAAACAAAGTAGATGGCCATTGATTGAGGGCTGGCCAAACAAATTGTGGTACATTAACATAATGGCATATTAATGTATCCTAAGAATCAGTTAATATGAAGAATTTAGAGAAGCATGAGAAGGCATATAGAGTGAGAAAAGCAAAATAAGGAAAATAGATACAGTGATTGCAATGATGTAAACTGAAAGGTCAAAACACCAAGACTAAATGCTACATGATTATAAAGACTAAGACTGTCTAAAAGGGATAAGAAAATATACTTCCTTGACTTGTGGTGCATAGATGGGGAACTATGGCCATGGAACATTGCATATGCCAATTGTTCTCAAAGTGTGCACTGGGAACTCCTGGGAGTCTCAAAGACCCTTTATGGGTGTCAGAGGTGAAAACTACTTGCACAATAATACTAAGGCAGTAATTGTGCCTTTTTCTAATTTGATATTCTAATATGATAAATATCAATAGATGTAATCCATATAAACAACAGCTCTTTGGGGGATCTTCAAAAAGTTTAAAGATTATAAAATGGTCAATGGAGCAGACCAGACAAAGGAGATTCAGAAAAAAAATAGACCTCAATAACCCAATGTTTGATAAAGTGGAAAACATGTTACCTAGGGGGAAATTCCCTATTTGACAAAAACTGCTGTGAAAACTAAAAAGAACTCGGACAGAAATTAAGCTTAGACCAACATCTTACACCACACTCCACAACACATTCTAAGCAAATACATGACCTTAATACTGAAGATCAAACTATAAATAATTAGAAGAGAAACATCATACACCTATCACAGCTATGGGTAGGAGAGGTATTCTCAATCAAACAAGAAATGGAGCCAATTAAAAAAGAAAAAATAGATAACTTGGATTATTTGAAACTGAAAATCTTCTATACAGACAACATTAATGCATCTGGGATAAGAGGGGAAATGATTGGATGGGGAAAAATCTGTATCAAATTTCTCTATAAGAGTTTGGTGTTTAAGATATAGAAATAAGTTATATATGTATGTGTGTATATATGCATATATATGTATATGACTAATGGCCACTCTCCAATAGATAAATGATCAAAGGATATGAATCAACAGTTCTCAAAAGAACTGCAAAACATTTAAAACCACACTTAAAAAATGCTCCAAATCACTAGTAATAAGAAAAATGCAAATAACAATCCTGAGGTTTTTCCTCACACTTTTTAAATTGGCAAAAAGACCAAGAATTGTTAAATTGGCAAAAATTATCAAAAATGGCAACAGTCAATGTTGAAGGGGTTGTGGAAAGATGGGCCTACTAATACATTGTTGGTGGAGCTGTGAAATGTTACAACTATTTTAGAAAAGCAATTTGAAATTATGCAGTGACTAAAATGTCCATACCCTTCATCTGAGGTCCATTTCAAATGCAGGTCTTCCTAATTCCAGTCCTAGTATTGCATCCCCTGTGCCACCTAACTGTTTAATCCTAAGATAAAATATCAGAGTGGCTTGGGTCTTCTCAGAGCCAGAGGAGTAATATTGTATCATATGTTGTCAATGGTCCATGCAATTGATATGTTCTGTTCCTTTCACTCACCCGGGATTGAAATCTCAGTGTTACCCTTGACTCCTAATGAATACTCATTGCACATATCCCATCTGTTGTCAATTCTAGTAGTTTCTGCATTTACAATATCTCCCATCACTTTCTCTCCACTCACAGAGCCACCACCCTACTACATCACTCCTCACTTGCACTATTGCAATAGCCTTCTAATTGGACTCTCAGACCTCACCCCATTCCATCCTTCACTCAGCTGCCAAACTGATCTCCTTAAAGTCTATGTTTGACCATATCAGCCTCCTACTCAATAAATTTCAATGAGTTCCTGCTGCCTCCAGGATCACATATAAAATCCTTTGTTTGATTTTTAAAACCTTTTACAACCTAGCCTTTTCCTACTTTGCCAAACTTCTTACACTTTTTGTTGTTTGAATCATTTGAGTCATGTCCAACTCTTCGTGACCCCCATTTGGGGTTTCTTTGACAAAGATACTGGAGTGATTTGCCATTTCCTTCTCCATTTTACAGGTGAGGAAACTGAGGCAAACAGAGTTAAGTTACTTGCCCAGGGCCACAAAATTAGTAAGAATCTGAGGCTGGATTTGAGCTCAAGAAGATGAGTCTTCCTGACTCCAGACTCAATGCTCTGTCCACCACACCACATAGCTTCCTTAGAAGGGAGCTTAGAGATTCATAAGCTCATCCGTCCTTTTAATCCTACCTCCAGCTAGAAGTAATGTACTTGTTATTCCTCACATGCAACATTCCATCTCTCCATACATGGATTACATTACCTGCTCACCTCTTCCTCATAGCTTCCTTGGCTTCCTTCAATGCTCCACTCAGATCCCAACTTCTGAAGGAGTTCTTTCTCAATCCTCTCCTCACTCCACTTTCTTCTGAGATTACTTCCCACTTATACTCTATATATCTTATGTATGTATCATTATTCTCATATTGTCTTTCCCATCAGAATATGAGCTTCGTAGGGGCTGGGGCTATTTCCATCCCTCTTGGTACTCTCAGAACTTAGTACAGTGCCTGGTCCATAGGGTACACTTAAGAAATGCTTATTGACCACTATAAGCTCTTGGAGAGCAGGGATGTCTATTGCCTTTCTTACCGAGGAGCTTACTTAGCACAGTGTCTGGCAAATAGAAGGAGCTGAATAAATGTTGACTGACAGACTGTGGGTGGTAGAAGATTTAGGGTGAGAAATAGGAAAACTCCCTTTACATAGGAAGCCAATTCATAAGGAGGAAATTGTATTGGATTATGTAGCTTTTAGTCTTTGTAAGCTCAATACCAGGCTTGGTGTTTGGCACATAATGGACTTGTGATCAATATTTTGGAATGATGAATGAATGAATGAATCTGAGACCCTTACTAATTCTTCAACCAGGGGACCCTAAGGACCAGGATTTAGCCTAGCAAGTTTGGTATGGTTTGTGGAAAAGATAACTGGACTGGAATTCAATTCCACTCAATTCAACAGATACTTATTAAGTGTGAAGTTCTACACTTCATTATTGTTTAGTCGTTTTCAGTCACGTCTGAGTCTTTGTGTCCCCATTTGGAATTTTCTTGGCAGAGATACTGGAGTGGTTTGTCATTTCCTTCTATTTCCTTCTCCAGCTCATTTTACAGAAGAGGAAACTGAGACAAACAGGATGAAGTGACTTGCCCAGGGTCACATAGCCAATAAGTATCTGAGACCAGATTTGAACTCCAGATGATGGTCTTCCTGACTCCAGGCCCAATACTCTATCCACAGCACCACCTAGCTCTCCCAGGTTCTGGGCTGGAAACTCCCAAACACAAAGACAAAACTGTGACTCTCTTCCGTCAAACAGTTTACATTTTATTTGGAGTTATAATATATACCCAAAGAAGTGAGTTCAAAAACCATGCAAAGAACTACAAGGTACTTTGGAGAGGAAGAGAGCAGTGACTGGGAGGGTCAGAAAGGGTACCTGAGCTTTCACTTTGAGGGATGTAGGAAATCCTAAAAAAAAGACAGAGGAGAGGAGGAAGTCTGTGCTTGTAAAAAAGGCCAGGGAGGCATCAGAAGGAATACCCTGTATGGGGAACAGCTGGTTGGCCAGTTTTAGTGGTAAATGAGGTTTGTTGGGGGAAGAAAATGGAAATGATTAAGGAGCCTGGAGTTCTCTTTCTGGTTTGTGGGCAAATCACTTCACTTTCTCTGGGCCTCAATTTCCTCATCTATAAAAGTTAAGGGAGTTAGACTAGACGAACAGTAGGATCCCTCTTGGTTCGAACATTCTACCTATGTCTAAAATGGGAAATCTTAGGGCAGCTAGATGGTGCAGCGGATAGATCACCTGTCCTGGAGACAGGAGGACCTGAGTTCAAATACTAGCTTTGTGACCCCAGGTAAGCCATTTAACCCTAATTGTCTCAAAAAATAAAATAAAATGTGAAATTCCCCCAATTTCTGGTACTATGTCTCCCATTATGATGTCTTCCTCCCGATTCTTCTCACTCCCACCTCACTTCCAAGAACCCCAATGTCCCTGGCATGGGGTAGTAGAGTGGAAAGAATGAGGAACTTGGAGTCCAAAGACCTGTTCTGCCACGTGGTGACCTTAGGCAAGTTAGGACTTCTCTGAATCTCATCTGTAAAATGAGGGAGCTTAAGGAGCTGATTTCTGAGATCTCTTCCACCTCTCCTTGTCTCTAGGTTGCAGTGGGACCAGCTCTGCTCTTGGAGTTCAGAAGATCCGGACCTGAGTCAGTTGGGTGACATTGGGCAAGCCCCTTAACCACTTTCTATTTCAATATCCTCAAATACAAAATGGGGTTAGTAATACTGGTGCTGCCTACTTGACAGTGGCTGGGGTGGAGGACTTCAGTTGTATGAATGAGAAGCATTACTATTCTTTCGGAGAAAAGTCCATAACAAATTAATTCAGACTTTGATATTATTGGCTGAAAACAGCTTTGTGTGGGTTTTTTTCCCTCCCAGAAGTATTTGCATTTTAATAGTGCCAGGAGAAGGCAGTAACTTAAGGTAAAGTAATAAAATACTAATGATAGAATTTCTGACACTGTTAAGTTGGCAAAGGGGATATTTCTGGGAAGGAGGGCCTTCCTAGCAGGTACCACATTTTTATTGTGCTACATACCTTCTCTAAGTATAGCTAGGTTTGTTGTGCTCATGTCCCTCTGAAGGCAGTAAAGAAATGGGAGAAGGTAAAAAAACTCTCTCCATGGAAATCTAGGGTTTAGTTCTGTTGGTCAAATGTTTTTGCCACATTTTTCTACCTTCTTTTATATGGATGCCCATTTCACAGATAACGAAATTGAGGCTCAGAAAATAACAGAATCTCAGAGGTAGAAGAGAGCACAGAGGTCATCTAGTCCAACCAATACTTGCCCAAGAAACCTCTCTGTATCATCTCTGTTAGGTGGTCCATCAACCTCTACTTAAAAGACTCAACAGGTGTAATAGAGTAAGTTCTAATCTTGAAGTCAGGACAACACTGTTCAAATCCTGACCCCAGCATTTAGTAGCTGTCTGATCACGGGCAAACTACTTGACCTTTCTGAGACTCAGTTTACCCCCATCTATAAAATGGGCATAATATTTGTTGTGTCTATCTCATAACATTGTTGTCAAGATCAGGTGAGTTCATGTATGTAAAGCATTTTACAAACCTTAAAGCCCTGTTTAGTAAAGATCTCCAGTGAGGGGGAACTCATTATACCCCAAGGCAGTGCCTTTCACTTTGGAGCAGCTCTAATTGTTAGCTAGTTTGGGTTTACAAAGAGCTTAAACCTGCCTCTCTGCAGGCCTTACCCAGTGCTCCTGGGTCAAAGACTTGGCACTTGAGGATTAAAATTCATCCCCCTGGTTTTCAGACAACCAGGCTGCCACATCAAGTACTTGCTGGGCTAGTCTCCTTGTTTTTCCTGTCTGAATGGGCCAGGTGTGCTGCCCAGGTGCCTTACAGGGTTCTCACTGGTAACCTTGTTTTGGGGTGTGCTTCTCCCCTCCAGGCCAGAGAACAAAGGACCTTCCTTGGTATTCAGCTGAGGACCAATAAGTTTCTGTGGTCCCCTAAGATCCAGTGATTTTCTACCATCCCAGACCAAACTGTACCTTCTAGAAGGAGCCTTTCCCAATCCTCTTTACTTCTATTGCCTTCTCTCTGCTGGTTATCTCTCATTTATCCTGTGTAGATCGTTTGTACATAGCTGTTTGCAGGTTCTCTTCCCCATTTGGACTTTGAGCATCTTGAGGGCAGGGGCTGTGTTTTGCCATTCTTTGTATCCCCAGGACTTAGTACAGTGCTTAGCACATAGTGGTAAAATGTTGATTGACTGACTAGCTATCATCCATAATTGTCTGTGGAGAAGTCATCATCTCCTCTCCTGGTTGTCATAGAATTGTAGAACCCTAGAGTAGGAAAAAACCTGAATCGTGTCATTTGAGGAGCTCCAGAAAGCCTCCAGGCCCCCTAATTTCTCCTCGTTTAGTCTGCTGTTAGGCCTAGAATTCTGCCATTACAGATCTCCATCTGGTACCTCAGTGAGGCATAAACATGGCCTTGAGTTTTAGAAGTTCTGACCATGGAAGGCAAGTCCTGGAAGTCCCTACCCAGATGGGAAGCATTGGAATGTGAGCCCAGGAATGCATTATATATCTATTTTCTGGCAACCAGTTTAGCTAACTTCAGAGAAGTTCATAAGCAGAGGGCATGCCATTAAATTATAAACTTGGGAGATTGGAGGTAGGGGTTGTCACTATAGCAACTCTAGAAGACCATTGACTAAGGGATATATGGATTGCAATTGGCACCTGTGGAGGGAATGTCACATGAATGAAAACACAGATTTTTTGAAGGCATTGCCAACTCCCATAATCCTCTATTAAATTACACTCAGTAAGTAATTGTTGAGTGCTATCAGCCAGGGTTAGTTGATCAGATGGTTTTCTGATGTGACAGCTGGTTTAGACAGAATAGGACACCAGCAAGTAAGTTTCAGTAGGAGGGAGGAGGAAAAAGGGAGGACTTGCTCTAGACCTCAGGAAACTATCCAGGGTGGGCTGGTAGAACTGAGTAGGCAGTCACAGTGAGTTGCTATGAGTAACCATGGAGCAACATAGGAGCACTTGGCACTAGGGATGTGTGACATTAAAAGGGATGAAGAGATATGGAAAGGAGAAATGAGTAGCATCAAAGACAGGCTTTACCTACTTCACAATTTTTTTCCAGAGCTCCTCCATTGCAGGAATGGTTCTTGCTTTCCTACAAGATAAAGGAGGGGACCATCTCCAGTTGTCCTGATCTATGTCTTGCCCCTGGACCCAGATGGCTGTGGAAGAGAAAGTGAGGCTGGTGACTTTGCACAGCCCTCCCTCACTTAAATCCAATTCACTTGCAAGTCATGGCATCACCTTCCTGATGTCATGGTCCTCTTTGAGAAAAAAAGACAAACAACAACAACAAGAAGATAAAGGTGGAGCTAGTTCTTACCAATGAGAAAATATTGGGTCACTGCGGATTGCAAGGCCTTGGTTGGTGAAGGCTTATGTTGTGTTTTCTTCACCTCTCAGGGCCAGAGAGCAAAGGATCAGTTTCCCCCTCTACTAGGGACTAGTCTTTTTCCAAGGTCTACTGGGAACCGCTGATCTCCCATTAGTGAGGAACAATTATCTTTCACAATCCTATGGTGGGAAACAATAAATAGGCATTGAATTAACAATACTAGATATAACAGCATATTCCATTCTCCTTACCTAGGGACCAGTTATTTCCATTGTTTTCTGGTAAGTGTCAATGATTTCCCATGGTAACCAATTGTCTATATGGTCCTCTGCTGGGAACCAACAAATTTCCCATTATCTTCTGTTGCAAACCAGTGATTTCCTATGATCCTCTATCAGGAACCAGTTATCTTCCATGCTCCTCTGCTAAGAATTATTCTTTATGGTCTTCTGCATACTAGCCATCTTCCATGTTTCCTAACATAGAAGACAAGCTGTCTACCCTCCTGATTTTAGAATCATGGAGTTGGAAGGGACCTTAGCAGTCATCCATATTTTATATGATTTCATGATTCTACAACTCAAGCCTATTTTAGACAGCGTAATTCAATAAAGGGAGTGCTAGACTTTGGTGTCAAAAGATACCTGGGTTCAATGCATATGTAAGCTGTGTGGCCACGGGCAAGTCGTGCAATCTCTCTGGTTGCAGTTTTATTATTTGTAGAACGGCGAGTAATAATGCCCACATTACCTATCTGGCTACATTGTAGGTAAGGCTAACATGAGATGATGTAGCTAAAGTACTTTGTAAAGCACTTTATCAATGCCAGCTGTTATTTCTATTACTGTTAGTTCAGTGCCCACCTGAAGCATGAATTTCTTCTACAGCTTCCTTTACAAGTGGTCATCTGCTTACACATTTCTGGTGATGAGAAACTGACTACCTCCCAAGGCAGACTGTTCTATTTTGGGTCCCTAAGATGAGGGGCAGAAGATGGAATGATCCTGACACTCCAAGAGCCAGAGACTCAATCAGTCTGGAGATTCTCTAGGGCAGGGGAGGAGTTCATTAAATGGCTTGGAATGGAGAAGGGCAGGCACGATGGAAGAGTGAGACTTAATTCCCTTCCATACCCAGGGGAAGAGGGTCTCTTTTGGAAGAGATTTGCATTGGCTTTAGTTGATTGCAATTATGCCTTCCTCTGCCGTGCTCAAAATAAAATGAAACCCTAACAAAGTTCCAGGTTTAATTGAAATTTCCTGGGATCTGTTATTACATCGCCGTGATTGTTCTGTGCCACTAATGAGCCTGTGCTGGCTGATTATCCAAGTGTCTCTCCAGTCACTATTCCATTATTGCATTATTAATGATCAGATATGATTGTCACAGCCTACGGCTTGAACATCAAACAGGCCAGGGACGAGTTGGAAAGACAGACAGATTGGGGAGGTAGGTGTGGTCTGTGCTCTGGAGCAACACTGGGGCCCCAGGAGGAGGGCAAAGAGGAGGAAAGGATGTCCCAAATAGGATGGGGAAAAGACACTGGAAAGAGTAAGGTGTGCTGGGGTAGAGGAGAAAGGGAAAGATGATGACTGACATTCAGGAGTTTAGAGGAATCCATTGAAGACATTTCAGTGAATTAGAATCAAAACAGAACTTAGTCCTCCAGCAGCCAGCCACCTTCCCCGCCTCCCCTTTTAAGGAAGAGGAAATTAAGGCCCAGAGAGCTGGAATGCCTTGCCCAAGATCATAGTGTGGTTAGAGGGTCTTTGGAACAGACTCAGAAGTAGAAAAGGCTTTGCCTTAAAAGGTAATGATTTTCCTGTCTCTGGAGGTCTTCCTGCAGTGGAAGTTGAATGATCACTTGTCAGTGTGGTTGCAATGTGATATGTTCAGGTAGAGGTTGACCAATGAGGCCCTTTTCAACCATGTAATTCAGTGACTCTAAGATTTCATGACCCTTTGTGCTTAAGCCTCCTCGGGTCTCCTTATGGAGGCAGCTGAGGAGCTGAAAGTCTTAGCCAAGACAGATTTTAAGAAAAAGGCTCACATTTCAGCTGACAATCTAGAGACCTATAGATCCTAAGAATTTGAAAGCCATAGAACATTTCAGTTGAGAGGGACCTAAGAAATCTCCTTGTCCAACTTCATTTTACAGATGAGGAAACTGAGACCCAGACCACACGGCTAATTAGAAGATATCAGAAGACGTGAAGAAGGACCAGAGTTTTATGTCTTTCCTGGAAGAGCTTTAGAAGTCTGGAAGAAGCAAACTTCCTCCTCTCCCTCCCTCCTTTTTGGATGCTATGAATATATTTCTGCTTGGAGGCAGGCGGCTGGATTAGCTAACCTCTTCAGGTCTTTTCCAGCCCTGTGCTTTTCCACCCCAGCTCCATGCATCTCAGAGGGCCTGGAAGTGAGTCTGAGCATGTGAGTTTGGGGGGGAGGGGCGGTGCTAGGGAAGGGAGTGATTTGGAAACTTTTGTACTTGGCCTAATGCTAATTATTTTCGTAACAGACCTTAATGAGAGGGCCCTCTAAGGGGTCAGACAAAGAAAGCCTGAAGAGACTGTCCTTTCTCCTTTTGGAAACTGAACTAATGGCAGTGGCCAGGTGGGTATCCACATTTCCACATACCCCACCAGAGACTCAATAGCCAATCTGACATGGCAGCTACAAGGTAGCAGGCCTAGAGAAAGGGTTTATTCTGACCCTCATCCCTGCCTTGGCCCTCCCCACCAAATTCCACCTCTATCCAAACCCGCCCCCCACCCTCGGGCCCCGCCTCCCGCCCAGTTCTTTCTGGCTGCCTTTCCCGAAAACACCAGACAGGATGAGGTCATATTAGGCTCTTTGTCACTGCCAAATTTCATTCTTAAAAGATCAGCGTTGTGCTAACCTGAAAAGCAAGCCAGGAAGAGGGGGAAGGGGATTTCGTTGTTTTAATAGAAAAAAAAAAATGAAAAAGGGGGTGGGGAAGCAGAGAGAAAGAATTGACATTTGAACACGTTTTCAGAACTGGAGAATTGATCTTGGGGCCCACACCTTCCCGCCCACCCCCAACCCTGCTCGTCTCCTGCGGCGGCGGCTGCTGCTTCCCCAGGGTCCGCATTGGGGGTGGGGGCCACCTGCTCCCGGCCACTCGCCGCCTCCCTCCACCGCGCTGTCTCCATGGCGAGCAGAAAATGGCTGGGTGGGGGTGCCTGGAGCCAAGGTTTCCGTGACAACCCTCCGGTTGCTGCATCCCACCCCGGGCTGAGCGGGCGACTTTGTCTTTGCTGTTACTGCGGCGGCAGTGGCGGCTGACTGTTGCTGCTGCTGCTGCTGTCAAACTATTTTCGGGTAGCAGCCGCGTTCAAACTTAACCTCTAGGGGCCCCAAGAACCCACGCCCACCTGCTCCCCCTCCTTCCCTGCTGCACAGACGCACCTTTCTACTTCTCTTTTTCCGTGCCCACTCACAGCACCCACCTCTGACTCCTGCCCCCAACCTCTTCCTCCTACGATAAGCTGAGGGCAGGCTCGCAGCTCGACTGCCGGTGACATATAGAGATTTAATGATGGGCTTTGTCAGAGAAGCTGGGCCAGGAGGACCCTGGAGAGCAATAAGATGTTTGGACACTGGGGGCCCTGAGAGCCTAGGAGTCGGCCTGCCACACTCCTAGAGGGGTGTAGTGAAATTTGAAATCAGGAGCTCTGGGTTCCATTCCCTACTCTGATAGTAGCTAGCTAGCTTTAAGAACTGAGCAGGTAGTTTCTTTTTTTAATCCTCACTTTCCCCATCCATAAAATAGGAACAACAATTACTTGCTAAGGGAAAGACAGTTGCTTCACTAAGATGAATAGAAAAGAGAATGATTAAATATCCTACTAGGAAGGTTCTTTTTCAAAATAAGTAGTATACACAATAATTTGGGGAAAGGACTTCCTAACATTTAAAGACCATTCTCCATTGTCTCTTTCATGGTAGGCTGGGCATTGTAGTGAAAACCCATTCCCTTGTAAACCGTTCCCTTCAAAGGTTTCTGGCATCCTGGTCTTAAATCTGAGCAACTGGCCTTTAGATTGTTAAATCAGTTTCGTGTCTATTATGTAATTTTGCCTTCCCAAGAACCTCAAGAGTAAGTAAGGCTGGTAGGAACACAGATTCTTATCACTCCTATTTTGCAAATCTGAAAATGGAGGTTCAGTGAAGTTGGTTTGTTTGCCTAAGGCCTTAGGATCAGTTAGTAGTAAATGGGGCCTAGAATGCAGGTCTGGACTCCTAGTCCTGCATGTTCTCATAGAGAGGAATTTCTGTTGAGGCAGAGAATTGGACTAAAACACCCCTGGGGTCTTTTCTTTTTGGTAAAGATGTTTTGTAAATGGGGGATTTCTAAAGTTCTTTCCACTCAAAATAGTAGGATATTAGAGAGAGACAGATAGAATGCAAATCTATGCACTGCAATATTGAGATGCCCCAAAGTGCCTGTTTCTGCGTTTACCCTGAGGTGTACCCTGCGAGGGAACAGAGCTGCCCTGTGGCCATCGCCTCTTTTCCATGGTGCACTGTGTGCTTAGGGATTATAAGTAGGGCTGGCTATTCATGCACAAAAGAGCATAGAGATTGCTTTTCTGCTGAGGCTTTTCTGTGCCACTCTGGGAGCTGGAGAGGTGTTAGGACCTGTGTCTCTCCATCACAAGTGATTCAAGGAGAGAATGTGGGAAAACAAGCCCAGAGGGGAGAAATGAGCAAAAATGAAAATTCATAGCCTCCAAATGTATGTGGCGTAGGCCACTCACTTTGGACTACAGCCAAGTGGCTATTTGTGCAGTGATGTCGCCTCCTCTTCCAGTAGAAATAACCCCACAGCCCTAGGTGGACATTAAGGCTGTATATAAAGTTCTACTAAAAAGGCAAATCATCCAGAATTTGGTTTGACAGATGAAGCAAGTCAGGTCCAGAAAAGTAAAATGACATGTACAAGGTCACACAGGTAGCTTCAAAGGAGTAGAGCCAGGCAGAATTCAAACTCAGATCCCTTGACTCCAAAGCCACTGAGCTCTGAAGTTTTGTAATTCTGTGATTCTATCACACATGGCAAAGTGCCTGGTCACCAGTTAGTTCACAGTTCCTAGGCAAATCACAATCAATCTTTGTGTTGTTGTTGTTGTTGTTCAGTCGTGTCTGACTCTGTGACCCCAATCTTCATGTTTGGGGGTTTTCTTGGCAAAGATACTGGAGTGGTTTGTCATTTCCTTCTCCAGCTCATCTTATAGATGAGGAAACCGAAGCAAACAGGGTTAAGTGACTTGTCCAGGTCACATAGCTAAGAAGCGTCTGAGGCTAAATTTGAACCCAAGAAGAGGAGTCTTCCTGACTCTAGGCCCAGAGTTCTATCCACTGTGGCACCTAGCTGCCCTTAAGCAAATGAAAATAGTCTCTAGAAGAGTGAATCAGGTAAGTAACAATGTGTGTTTTCACACGTAAAGCAGACTTCCCCTTCTCTTTTTGATATGCTCACTAATAATTCTACAGCTAAGACGAGTAGGTAGAGAAGGAAAGGTCCCCAGAAGGCTCTTACTTCTCTCCTCTCCAACCTCCCCCCATCCCCACACTGGCCTGGAAATGATGAGATGATTGTATTCCGTGCTCAATCACCAGAAATAATCAATCTGTAATGAAGAGCCTGCCTCAAGTCCTTAAGAGGTCTTCCTTGAGGCTCCTGGTCCTCTAACTCCCACCTAGCCATCACCACCACCACCATCACCACCACCCCACACTGCATCACCCCCTCCTCCCACCTGCCTTTCCAGTATGGAATCATTTTAATGAGATTTCTCAGTTACAAATGACCAGTTTGTAATAATTATATTTTCTTCGGCAATCATGGTTTAAAAATGATTTAAAGCAGGAAAGGCTCCAATTTATTAGGCATCAAATTTTCTGTGGTGAACTTTTAACTAGAAGATGCAGCAACGACACTGAGGGGGCCATCTCCACCACCCTGGGCTGTGCAACAGCCCTGAAATATTGATGGTTTGTAGATGGAAATATAACGTGGGAGATTTAACTTTTATTAAAATAAATGAATCTTGCAGCAACAGCTGGGCTTTGCTGCATTTCCCCACCCATTGCAGCAGTGGGGAAGGAGAGGAGGAGAGAATTGAAAGAGAGCCACAAGCTACTTCTAAATGAGGCAAAGGGAAGATGGCTTTGGAACCCTTCGGCTTAAAAATGTCCAATGATGGGACTCTCCATTTTCAGGATAATCATATCATTTTTTGTATCTGCAGAGAGCCTGTCTCACCTATTACCTCATTTTATCCATCTAATCTTGTGAGGCAGCCTGGTATAATGGATAGAGGGGCTGACCTTGGAGTCAGGAAGACCTGTATTTAAGTGCTATGTCTTATGCACGCTAGTTTTATAACCATAAGCAAGTGACTGAATGTCTTCGCCCTCAAGCAATTGTATCTAACTCTTAAGTTACAGTTGCCAACTTACTCTGGTGGAGGGATTTTCCACACCAGGGGATTCATTGCACTAATAAAACCAATGTCTCAATCACAAGATTTCACATATGACATGTATAACAGGTACTGTAGTCTCATCATAGGGCAAAACAGAGACCCAAAGAGAGTGACTTGCCTAGTCACACACCAGCTGTATGGATGAGGATTAGAATTCAGATCTGTTATCTCTGGCTGTTTCTGCTACATGTCTGCTAGGTCCATAGCGCCCTGAGCTCCCAACAGAAAAGATATCTGTCAATCAGTGCAAATTAATACTGCTACTCTATGCCTTAAACCATTGAAGCACCTCCTAGAATCTGTTTCCCCAGCACTCACTTACCATGATGGGTTATTCCCCAGAGAGCACCAATACTAACTACGTTCAAGGTCTTTACTCATAAAATTAGAGCCCCATGAGCCCCCACATATGTGTTCTTCTTTAAAAGTCAGCAAGAAGGCACAATTAGTCCAAAACAAAGGTATTTTACTAACTGCATAGTACAAGCGGTAACCACAATTCCCTCCTTAAACCTCCAATAAACATACAGAATGTCAGTGTGAAGAGTTGGCATATATATAGAGTATGCTGGTAATGAGGCACACATATAGGGAACATACAGCCAAGGCAACTGAGGCTTCTGGCCGTACTGGGCTCTTCTCATGATGCCCTCATACTACTCTGCCTTGGGTGCAGTGTCTTTTCTGGGCAGGTCACTCAGCTGGGTCTCTCAGCAGCTTGACTCCTGACTGCCAGGGTAGTTCTCTCTAGAATTAGTAGCTGACTTTCTTCTCAGCTGCTACACTTCTCAGAGCTCTCTTACCTCAACTACATATTTCTATCGAAGGAGTGTGTCCTTTTAATTTTTTTCCCTGAAGACCACCAGGGGCATGGCCTGTCCTTCACTTGTTCAGTCATGTCTGACTCTTCATGACCGCATTTGGGGTTTTCTTGGCAAAGATAATGGAGTGGTTTGCTATTTCCTTCCTCAGCTCATTTAAGTTAAGTGACTTGCCCAGGGTCACACAGCTAGTAAGTGTCTGAGGCTGGATTTGAACTCATGAAGGTAAGCCTTTCTGATTCTAAGCCCAGTGTTCTATCCACTGTGCCACCTAGATGCCGTCTTCACTAGTTAATAGCTAACTGCTGTTCACATTCCATCATTAAGGATTTCTTCAAGTGAGGGGGTTAACAGAGAATTGGTATGTCCTTGAATTTGTCTCTGTTATCTGTCCCATTTTTCATTTCATCAATTGGGATAGGGTGGGGAGAGGGGTAAGGTGAAGGAATCAACTGGTCAGAGGTATCTTAACCAACTCCCACTCACTACAGTGCAATTAGAGGTACCCTGGTTTGATGCCAGAAAGAACTTCCCAATGGTAAATTAGGATGATAAAGTCTTGAGTTGGTGGCTGACCAAGGGGCTAGAATTTCCTGCCCTTGAGATGTTTTAAGAGCCTTCTACCTATAGCTATTTGACAGGTTAGGAATTGAGGCTAGGATTTCACTGGTATCGGGAACTCCCATTGAAGGATTTTGAAGGGTCCTCACCTTTTCGGCAATATGCAATATCAAAAATTTGCCTGGCAGACTAAGTGGTTAGGTAGTTTGCCCAAGGTCACACTGCTAGTTTATGTCAGAGACATGACTCAAACCCAGGTCTTCCTGGCTGCAAAACCAGTTCTCTATCCATTATACCATATTATCTCAGGGTTGTTTGATATCCAGTTCAACAAGCATGTATTAAGCGCCTATTATGTGACAGGCACTGTACTAAGTGCTGAGCATGTACACTAAAAGACAAAAGCAGTCGTACCTCAAGGAGTCCTAGATAGTATTATTAAAATCTTTACAGATATGAACTCGTTTCCTTTTATCTAATCCATGGGTGGGAAGAAGGTGCATTTTTATCACTTGATTGGCAAGGGAACAACAGGGAGTAGAGCCACAGAGACATAGAGAAGGAAGGAGGGTGTGATGTCTGATAATACAAGGATTTGCACCTGGGACTCTGGGCTTCTAGTTCCTAAGGTCATAGGATTATATGGATTTAGAGTTGGAAGGGACTGTAGAGCTCATCTCATGCAACTCATCATTTAACAAATGAGGGAACTGAGGCCCAAGATCACCCAAGGTAATAAGCATTCAGGATGAGATTTGAACCCAGATCCTTTAGCTTCAGAGTCAGTTTTCTGTTGTCATTGTTATTAGTTTGTTAGGTCAGACAAGCAATGACTTAAAGAGAATCTAACTGCCTGACCTTGCCAGTGTGGGAGACACGAAGATCTTAGAGGCAGGCAGTGCCTGCTCTGTTCCAGACAACAGTGCTAAATGATGGAGATACAAATACAGAAATATTTGCATCTTAGAATTCCAAAGTCCTGTGGGCCTCTCTGTTCCTTCCTTTCTATCTTCACTACTACTACTGTATTACAGGTGTCAAATGGATAGAGCCCTGGGTCTGGAGTCAGGAAGACTCATGTTCCTGAGTTCAAATCTGACCTCAGACACTTACTACCTGTGTGACCCTGGGCAAGTCACTTAACCCTATTTGCCTCAGTTTCCTCTGTAAAATGAGCTGGAGAAAGGGGCAACTAGTTGGCACAGTGGATAGAGCACCGGCTCTGAAGTTAGGAAGACCTGGGTTCAAATCTGGCCTCAGACCAAATACTTGACACTTACTGGCTTTGTGACCCTGGGCAAGTCACTTGACCATAATTGCCTAAAAAAAATGAGCTAGAGAAGGAAGTGGCAAACCACTCCAGTATCTTTGCCAAGAAAACCCCAAATGAAGTCATGAAGTGTTACATATGAGTGAAAAATGACTAAATAAGTGCTATATTACCACCCACTTGGGTTATTTTCATTGCCTCCTAACAGGCCTTCCCATCTTCATTCTCTGTCTTCTCCAATCTATCCTTCATGATACTGCTAGACTAATCCTTCTTATGCTTTGATCTAGTCATGTCCCTCATCTCCTCAAAGATAGGCAGTTGCTCCCTATTGCCTGATGAATAAAGTTTGGCATTCAATGCCCTCCAAAATCTTGATATCTTTTCAGCCCATTCCCCTCTCCTGGTTAGCCAATTGGTTTCTTCCTTCCATGTCTTTTATTAAGCTTTTTCCTATACCTAGCATGTCCTTTTACTCATTCTTTATCCTTTGAATTCCCACTCAGTGCTTTAGAATTCATCTCACTGCCATTTTCTAGATTTATAGGATTTAGAGCTGGAAAGGAGCTCATCCAGGCAGGTAGGTGGATGGAGGGCTGATCCCAAAGCCAGGAAGACCTGAGTTCAGATCTACCATCAGATACTTACTAGCTGTGTGACCCAGAGCAAGTCTCTTAACCTCAATCTGCCTCTCTGTTTCCTCAACTATAAAACGGGAATGATAATAGCACCTACCAGGGGCAACTAGGTGGCTCAGTGGATAGGGCACTGACCCTGAAGTCAGGAGGACCTGAGTTTAAATCTGGCCTCAGACCAAATACTTGACACTTACTAGCTGTGTGACTCTGGGCAAATCACTTAACCCTAATTGCCTAAAAAAAAAAAAAAATGGCTACCTCCTAGGGTTATTGTGATAAATAAATGTGCCTGGCACATGGTAAGCTTGATATAAATGTTAGCTATTACTATCATTATCATTATTAGTCCAACCCATTTATTCCATAAGGAAATGAAGCTCTGGAGAAATATAATGACCTATTCAAGATCATATAGGCAGTCAGTAGCTGAACCCATATTTGAACTCAGGTCCTCTGAACCCAGAACCCTTTTCCTACTATACCACATATTCCCCAGTTCCATGAAGCTTGTCCCTTATTTTTCCATTGGTAATGACCTTCTATATGGAAACACACATAGAACTTTGTTACGTACCTTTTGAGTGCACTTCTCATGGAATGCTAAGTATTATAGTTATCCATATTTGTATCTTCTCCTTTTCCAAGACAATAAGCTCTGTGAGGACAGGAACCCACATTATTTAAATTTTATAGCCCTCTTACTTCCCAACACAATGTTATGCACACATTATGGGCTTGATAGATGTTTGCTGACTTGACTGACTGACTGACTGAATGAATGAATGAATGGATGGATGGATGAAGCATAGGTGAGATAGAGTAAAAAATTCTATGATTCAAATCATAGATTCTGGGTTGGAGTAGGTGGGGTGGGGAGGGCAGAGAGGAATATAGTTAGGGGAGATGAGCCAAGGTAAGAGGGTCTGGAGGACCTGGGACAGCATCAGTCCTTTTGTCTCATGGCTCAAACCACCATTGGGTTCTAATCTGTTTGGTTCCAAACTTGGAAATGTTGATTACACAGTGCTCAGTTTTGATTTTTGTTATTGTTTTTTCTTTCTACATTGTTGAAGTCAATATGTATGTTGTTTTCCTGGTTCTGCTTTCTTCACTTTGCATGAAATATTATTATTGTTATCAGTATTGTCATCATCATTATTTTTTCTGCCTGACTTTAGCACATAAGAGGGACTCAGAGATTGGGAGACTGATGCCTGCTCTGCATGTGGGATTTCTTCTAAGAGTGCTTCATGACCAGCCTCCTTAGCATAGGGCTACAGGACTAGTGCTGAGTGTGAGTTCGGTTTGGCCCAGTGTGGTTCAGTATGAACTGGGTGCTTACCATCCCAGGTGATTAGATTCAGCTCCCTTCTGTGCCTATCCAACATGCACGTAGCTCCCCACTGTTTAGACTGCAGGGCTTCTTAAACTCTTTTCACTTGTGACCCCTTTTTGCATTTCTGCATTTCAGCAGTGTTCCTTGGCATTGCTTGGAGTGAGGGCATGTGCAGGGCAAAGTGTGCATGCTTTGTGTTCAGAACCAAGGCTGCAGTGAAGTTGTGCGATGCAAGATGGGCAAGCGGTGCCTGAAACACCTTGGATTCATTACACATTTGATTTTTAATTAATTTTTGGTCATTGCATGTTCAGAAACCTTTTACTATTACCAAATTTTTCAGGACTCCATATGGGGTCAAGACCCACAGTTTAAGAAATGCTGGTTTAGAGTAATTACTGGTGGAAGATAAAGCCACAGCCCTCACCCTAATGCCATGCTCAGTTACCATAGGACCCTGGAGAGACTACAGATTAACTGGATTTCACCAAATTGTGGCCGACAAACTCCTGTCTCCTATTTCTCTATGATTTAAAGTAATTGTTTACTGAAATGGAAGTCCTTTTTACTTGCTACCTTTTCCTGTTCTCTTCTGCTTACCTACCTCAGCCCTACTTTTCTATTATTCATCACAGTCTTCCTACCTTCCTACTGCCCTCACACTTAAGGACTACACTATATACATTGATGTCCTCTTGGACAACCTGGCTTTCCAGTTCATCGAACTCTTCGTTCCACCTAAGCTACCCAAAGTTATGGTCATGACCTAGATTTCATAGACCATCACCCATACCTGGGCTACCCCTATAATAACAATTCCTATAATAACATTCCTATAATTCCTATAATAACAATTCCTATAATAGCAATTCCTATAGTAACAAACTCTGAAATTCCACTCTATTGACTATAATTTCCTCTGTTTTCATCTCTCCCTCTTACTCATCTCTCCTAAATACACTCTTTCTCTTCCTCAAAACTCTGAGTTCTTTTACTCCTCTCTGTCCTCCCAAGTCATCACCCTAGCTCTGATCCAGTTTTCTTCTTTGAATCCAATCCCACGATTGGATTGACTGATTCAACTACAGTCTATCTTCTGCCATTGAATCCTTTACCTTCTTGACTAATTATCACTTGTACTTTTCTAGGTCCCAGTTCCAGGTTGCCCTCACCACCTGTCTTCTCTGCTCCTGCTCATGTGCTGCTGAATGCAGTTGAAGAAAGTCAGAGAAGTATATCAACTAGATCCACCACAAATTGATGTTATCTAGTGTCAATGGGACTTTACTGCTGCAGAACAATCCTTTTATTCATCCATCATAGGCTCTCCATCATACTCCCTACAGCAGATATTCTAAGCCTTCTCTTTTCTTCTCAAACCTCTTATATCACCTTTTCCCTCTAAGCAAAGGAGTTTACCTCCCACTTTACTGAGAAAATCAAGCCAATTCACCCCGAGCTCCTTCTTCTCCCCTATTCCATACCTCAAATTTCTTCCACTTAATCACAATTGTCCCCTCTGTTTCAGACTCTGATGAAGGAGAGGTTCTTCTTCTTGTCAAGGCCAGTCCCTATATTGGTGCCCTTGACTTCACCCCCTTTCCTCTTCTCCAGGAATTCCCCTTTTTTATCTTCCCTACCCCACCCCCTCTAATCTTCGGGCTGATCTTCTATCTCTCCTGTTATCTGCAAACAAGCTCAGGTCTCCTCTGTCCTTAAATGAGGGAGGGAGGGTGGCCGCAAGGGAGGCAGATTTGGTCCCAGTCACAGGATATAATCATAGATGATCAGGTGTTAATGTTTTAACAAGGTGTTAACACCCTTTAATCCTTTTATGAAGAATGAACACCTCCTGAGTGAGTCAAAATGTCCATACTATGGCCTGGGCTTTAAATAGCTCAGCCCTAGAGACAGTTGGCAATTTGGATGAATGGGGAAGAATGCTGATTTCCACCTTGGACTTTTCTCTCCTTCCCTCCCCTGAACCCCATTGACCATGAAGTCTACTGGGCAGAGGTATCTTATCTGGCACTTATCTAGCACCAAAAAGAGATACCTTATCTAATACTTAAAGTCAGTTTGAGAAAGCTTGAGGTGCAGTTGAAGAAGCAGAGACACATATCTCAGACAGACATGGATACAGAGAGGCAAGTCACCCAAGGCCAGAAGCAGCTTGAGTGAGAAGTGAGACCTTGGCAATCATGAGGTGAACTGCAGAGAGGACTCCATGAAGAGTGGAGAGAGAAATGATTTCGAAGCCTGACTTATCAGAGTTTTGGGCCACACGTACCTCACTACCATTGTACTCCAGGTTTGTACCCACTCTTCCCAAATACATTGTGGAGAGTAAGGCCTAGGCATGTAGAGGAAATACTTGGAGCTTCTGTTGTTACTGTGCTATCTTGGTAAATACCCTTGCTATGAGCTAGTTGTGTCTACTGGCTAATTGCTAAGAGGATACACATTAGGCGGGGGTCTTGAGCTATGGAAGGAAGAGTCTAGACCTACAGGAAAACTGTGGAGCTTGTGGAAGCATCAGTCACCTTCTGGGGAATGAGAGTTTAGGCTGGGGAAGTATCCCAGAGGGGTGTTTCACTTACAAAAACCTTCACTTGATTCTGCTATTGTCTCAAACTTATCTGTTTTGGCAAAGTCCTAGAATGAGTTGTACACACTGGTTGTCTCCATTTCTTCACTCCCCTCTTGTTTCTCTATCCCTCTAAATCTGGCTTCCCACCCTAAGAATTTGATTAAGGTTGCCAACTAGCTCTTAACATCTAAACCCAATGGCCTTTTTGTCAGTCCTTATCATCTCACCTTAACAACTTTGGATGTTATTGATTGCCTCCTTGTCTTCCATGACTTTGTTGTTGCTGTTCAGTCACTTGGGGTATTCTTGGCAGAGATACCACTTGATTTGAATTGATTGAATGGTTTGCCATTTCCTTCTCTAGCACATTTTATAGATGAGGGAATTGAGGCAGACAGGGTTAAGTGACTTGCCCAAGGTCACACAGCTAGTAAGTATCTAAGGCCAGATTTGAACTCAGGTCTTCCTGACTCCAGGCTCAATGCTCTATCCACTGTTCCACCTAACTGCCCTATGATATACCTTCTATGACATATCTCTCCTCTTATTCTCCTCCTACCTGTCTAACCATTCTTTCTCAACCTCCTTTACTGAATTATCATCATTCTCATTAAGTGTGGGTGTCCCTCAATGCACTGTCCTGGATCCTCTTCTCTTTTTATACATTCTATCTCTCCTGGTGATCTGGTAGACTCTAAGGGATTCAATAACAGATGACAGGGTAGCTAGATGTCATAGTTGATAGGGCACCAGACCCAGGGACAGGAAGACCAGAGTTCAAACATAGCCTTGGTCACTTACTAGCTGTGTGACTCTCGGCAAGTCACTTAACCCTATTTGCCTTGGTTTCCCCACCTATAAAATGTGGATAATAATAACATCTACTCCCCAGGGTTGTTGTGAGGATCAAATGAGATAATATTTCTAAAGCACTTAGCACAGTGCCTGGCACATAGTAAGTATGTAATAAATGCTTGTTTCTTTTTCCTTCAACCCAAATTCTTTCCTGAGCTCCATACTTACATTATCAGCTACCTGTTGAATTTTGCCTCAATGCCCCATGAACTTCTCAAACTCAACATGTCCAAAATGGAACTCATTACTTTCCTCCCTAAAGCTTCCCTGCCCTCATACTTCCCTCTGACTGTTGAAGTCATCCTGTCAGTCACCCCATTTTAAAATTTCAGACTCATTCCTGACCCTTTTCTCTCCCCCATTTCCCTTATCCAATCAGTCATCAAGTCTTACCAATTCTACTCCATCACTAACATCTTTCTCATCCATTCCCTTCTCTCCACTCACACAGACCCTCAACCCCCCTCATCTGGCCTATGGCAACAGCTTCCTCATTGGTTTCTTTGCCTCTAATACCTCCCATTTCCAATGCATGGTCAAGTTAATGTTCCCCAGATACAGGCTTCAGATGAAGCCTCCCAAACGGTTTTTGGAGATATAAAATGATAATCAGGGAGTAGACAGGAATTAGGAGGAATTTTCTAACTTCAAGTTAGAACCCGAATCCAAGACCATAACAGTCCTTGCTCAAAAACCTTCAATGGCTCCCTGTTGTCTCCTGAATAAAATTCGAAGTCCTGACTCTGACGTTTGTCTCCAATAGAACTTCTTCGCATCTATCCAGACTTACCTCATATCACTCCTCTTTACGTACTTTGAACTTGGCATGACATCTCTGTGCCTTCTCATGGGCTATCCTCTTCCTTGGGATAAATACCCTCTTTACCTCTATCTCCTAGAATCCTTACTTTTCTTTGAGGTTCAACTCAGCTGCCTTCTCCTATGGGAAGACTCACCTGAATCTCACCAAGGATCAGTGCTCTTTTCTTCTCAAATTATCTTCTATTTACATATCTGTGTACATATTGTTTTCCTTATTCCCATAAGGTTCAGTAGAATGTAAGTCCCTTCAGGGCAGGAAATATTTTTAATGTTTTTGTCTTTGTATATCCAAACCCAGCAGAGTCCTTTGCATACAGTAAGTGCTTAATAAATGTTTGTTTTAGAAGAGGTCTTCAATGATGAATGAATGAAACCAATCTCTTATATCTCCAACCTTTTTTTTTAAACAGGTTGTGTTCTTCCCACAAGCTTTATTCCTTCTTCATCAAGCTAGATTCTTCTGTTCCAAACTCCAGAGTCATTTCTTTCAGGAAGTTTTGTTTCACTGGTTTCAAAGCCAGCTTCGATTTCTCCATTACCTTTCATCAGTTCAATTCAATTCAACTAATCTTTCCAAATCCCTGACTATGTGCAATGCCTGGCCTCCCAGAACTCTATGCATTCTGCCCTATACTCTTGGTACCCAGCATCATAGAATAGAGGATTTTAGAACTAGAAGACGTCTTTAGGGTAATCTGGTCATAGGATTATAATTCACAGGTTGAAACAGGATAACTTGGAGGTCATCTAATCTAATCCCTTCATTTTATTGATTAGTAAACAGAGTCCCAGAGTGAGCCCCTTGGTTATTTGCCCAAGGTTATTCAGACAATAAGTATACAAGTTGGGATTTGAACCTGAGTTCAAACTGGCTTCAAAGCCAAATACTCTTCTGAGTATACCAAGTTAGTTGAAACTATTCATTTTAAAGATGAAGAAATTGAGACCCAGAGAGGGAAAAGACTTGAGCAAGTTATAAAAGCAGTTAGAGATTATACCAACGAGCCATGACTCCAATGATATACTTATGCCAATATACTGTTGCTGTTATACACAGTACTGCCTCTAAAGTGTTTTTAGGGGTGAATGTGTGTGCGTGTACGTATATAATAGCAAGCCTATGAGCCACTGAAAATCAGCCTGTATGGCATAGTTGGCACTTAAGCTATAGGTTGCCATCCCCAGCCTAAACTCTTAGGCCCTGAGGATTTTCCTTTAGCCATACCAAGGCATCCAAGGCTTGGTAACTATTCTATTGCCCAGTTTCAGAAGAACCATGTTCTCTTCTTCAAACCCTGTTTTCTTCTTTAGGTTAAACAATATTAATTCACATTTATATAGTGTTTTTCCGATTTTTCAAGGTGCTTTCCATACAACAGCCTTGTGAGTTGGATAGAGCAAATATCAGATGATCCCCATTATACAGATAAAGATATTGAGGCTCAGGGTCTAACTGTATATATCCTTTGATATAGCAATACCACTGCTAGATCTATATCCCAAAGAGATCACAAAAAAGGGAAAAGGACTGACATATACAAAAATATTTATAGCAGCTCTTTTTGTGGTGGCAAAGAATTGGAAATTGAGGGGATACCCATCAAGTGGGGAATGGCTGAACAAGTTGTAGTATATGAATGTAATGGAATAGTATTGTTCCATAAGAAATGACAAGCAGGTGGATGAAAAACCTGGAAAGACTTACATGAACTAATGCTGAGTGAATTGAGCAGAACCAGGAGAACATTGTACACAGTAACAGCAATATTGTACAATGATCAACTATGATAGACTCAGCTCTTCTCAGCAATACAATGATTCAAGACAATTCCAAAGGACTTGTGATGGAAAATGCTATCCACATCCAGAAAAAGAACTATGGAGTCTGAATGCAGATCAAAGCATACTATTTTCACTTTTTTGTTTTTTTGTTTTTTCTTTCTCATGGCTTTTTCCTTTTATTGTGATTCTTCTTTCACAACATGACTAAAGTGGAAATATGATTAATAGGATTGAACATGTATAACCTATATTAGATTGCTTGCTGTCTTGGAGAGGGAGGAAGGGAGGGAAGGAGGGAGAAAAATCTGGAACTCAAAATCTTACAAAAATGAATGTTGAAAACTATCTTTACATGTAATTGGAAAAAAATACTATTAAATGTTAAAATTAATAAATAAAGTTTAAAAAAAATATATTGAGGCTCAGAGAGAAATGGCCCTGGGTCCTGCAGCTAGTAGTAAGTGGAGGAGCCAAGATTCAAAACTCGAAATTCAACACTCTTTGCACTTACACGACTTCTGATAGGCATGGAGTGGGAAGACTGGTTCTCCCCAAATCCAGCCAGCTTCCTGGGAGTGGGTCCTGCAATCTGAGGTGTTATTCTCATCGTGCCGGGAGAACAGCTACAAGGGAAAATGAGCCAAGTTTCATGCTCACGCTGGTTGTCTGATGAATGACAGAGAGCAGAGAGTTTGGGTGGGTGGAGTGCTTAGAGGACCCACAGGAGACGCCGTTAATTTTGACTGCGAGTCAGTGGAGAAGCTAAATGACTGGAAAGATCCCATGAGGGGGGCATGTGTACAGCCAAGGCAGCTGCAGCCTCCAACAGCTCAGCGGCCGTGCCAGCTTCGAGATCAAGTCACTTATTGCTGCATCCTGGAGGGAGCGGCTTCTGTGCTGAAGTTAGGAGAGGATGGGGCAGCTAATCACTGCCCTGTGGGGTAGTCGACATTATTAACTGGGAAGGAAGAAAAAAATCTTCAAAGTCTTCTAGGACCCCAGGAACTTATGCATCCTTCTCAACTAGAGAAGCCATCTAGGGAGTCAAGTTCTTGAATTGATGAAGCCTGTCTGCCTTTGACTGGCTTCCAAAGAAGAACTAGAATCATCTTTAGAGGCTAGGAGTAGAGGTATCCAGAAAACAATAAGTGAATCTTGTTAAACCACCCCAAATGGGTCCTATATCTCTTAAAACCTCAGAAGAATCGTCGAGGCGATCAGCAGTACTGAGATCTGGTTGAAAGGGAAAGGGGACCGGGCTTCCTGAGGACCCTTCCTTAAGCAAGAACTCAGGTACTGAGATGCTCGCTCTTAGTCCATACTCTTGCTTAGATGATACTTGTTCAACATTCACATTTGTTGAACTTGTCAAAGAGTTCTGATATCTATCTTATTTGCTTCTCATGATGATGATAGAGCAGGTATAACCACTTTAAAGACATTGTAGCTGAAGCTTAGAGAAATTACGTGACTTGCCCATAGCATTGGAAGGACCTTATAAACCTTGAACCCTGAACTCTCTCAGCCTCAGTTTCCTCTCTTGCAGAATAAAGGAGTTGTACTTAGTGACCTGTAAGGTCTACTGTAGCTCCTACAAGTCAGGCCTAGAACCCAGGATGGTTCACTCCTAATGCAATCTCTGTTCCTTCCAATATACTTCACTTCCTTCCTGTCAAATTAGATATCCACACATCCACCAGCAAAGAAGCAAATGAATAACAATAATACATCCTGTGTTCTTTCTGGGCACTGGTCCATTGCTGGTGTTCTAATAGCCAACTAAACAAAGGACTCAGAAAACCCAGATTGGACCTTAGTGAAAGATCTTCATCTCATGCAGGCTTGGCATCCTTTGGGCAGCAGCGGATGTAGTTAGACTGAGTCAGAAACTTTGAACTTCATTCCTTGCTCTGCCATTTTTTAGGCTAAGAGACTTTGGGTAAGTCACTAACCTTCCCTAGTATTCAGTCTCCTTTTCTGGAAAGCAGGGATATCCATATTTGCTACATGCCTCCCTGGGTGGTTCTAAAGAAGATGCTTTGTGAGCCAGAGAGAACTATGTTAACATCAGCTAGTATTATTCAGGCACACGTGCACATCAGTCTCATGGTGTTAGGTCTTGGAAGAGCATCCATCTGCTTGAAATGCAGTCCCTTGTGAGTTGAACAACTGGATCAAGGGTCATGGATTAAATGCACACTTCCAGACATCCCTCGTGTGGCTCAAAGAACTTGCCCCAACCCATCCCAATAAGGGGAGGCCTCTACATAATATATAATAACTATGTAATGTAATAATAATATATGTAATAACTGAAAGGCCTCTCAGTGAGTGGGAGGAGGGGATAACTGCTCCCGCCTCACATCTGGATGCCGCAGCTCAGAGAAGAAGGGAATGACAGCTCAGCACATTCTTCCTTGCTTCTCCCCCGGGACCAGCTTCAATGGGTTGGGGCTTTTCCAGTATCACCCTCCACATCGAATCAGTTGCCAAGCTCTGTTGATGAGACATATTAACGTTTCACTTCCATCCCCAACCCTCCACTGAGGCTGCCTCCACCCTGCTTCAGGCCCTTGTCCTCTCTTGCCTAGAACCCAGGCTGGCTCACTCCTAATTCGCTCATTGTTCCTTCCAATGTACGTTGCTGCCTTCCTGTCAAATTAGATATCCACATATCCACCAGCAAAGAAGCAAATGAATAACATTTGGCCTAGAACAGTTGTAATAGCTTTGTTACATGGTCTCCCTACCTCTGGTCCATACTCTCTTCAATTTGTCCTCTAAATGTCTGTCCAAATAAAGTTCCAAAAGCACAGGTGTGACTAGGTCACTCCCCAGCTTGAAAATCTCTAGTGGCTTACTATGCGGTTAACTATGGGATTAAATACTGGCATTTAATTAAGACCCTCCACACTCTGACCCCTGCCTACCTTCTCATTTCTATTTCACATTATTCTACTTCATGCACTCCACATCTAGCCAAATTGGAATATTAGCTATCCTCAGGCTTGACAGGTAGTCTCCTGGGCCTGTGTAATTTCCACAAGCCATTGCCTGTGCCTACCATGTACTTCTCCCCTCATCTCCCCCTCCCACAATTTTCTGTTTCCTTCAAGGTTTAACTCAGGAGGCATTCTCTCCTCACTTGAAGGATTGGGGGAAAGGCATACATTCCTGGGGGCTTGCGGAGCTATTGAAAGAGACTGCCAAAAGCTAGTGATGAGAGTGGAGGGTGGAGAAGGGAATCCACAAAAATGGTTGATTCTCCAAAGGGATGCTCAGATTCAAATATGTTGGGAGCCAATGCCCAAGCCAAAAAAGTGTTCCGTGCTCCTTCAAATTCTTGTCTTATACCTGTCTGTGTAAATACTTTCCTCACCCATTGACAAGTAGAATGGAAGCTCCTCAAGGGGAGGGAACTTACTGAACTTCAGTTTTCTCATCTATAAAATGGGAATAACAATAACCTGTACCATCTACTTCATAGGATTATTGTGAAGATGCTTTGAAAATTATAAATGTCTACGTAAACGTGAGCTCATATGACAGAGAATCCTGAGGGACAAAGGAAAGCCAGAAAAGAACAAAACTGCATTTATTATTAATTCTGTAGCTCAGGAGGGCTTTCCAGGGGGTACTCAGTTGTTTCTTTCTCTCCCTAGGCAAATTCTGTTTATGGGTTTAGTGTAATAGGTGCTGGTCTGGATGTCTGTTATAACCTCTAGCTGGTCACTTACATTGTATCTCTTCTCCCACGCCTGCCCATCCTGTGGAACTTTCATCCATGTCCTACCACTCTATCCAGTGGATAGAGCACTGGGCTTGGAGTCAGGAAGACCTGAATTCAAATCTGGCCTCAGACACTTACTGTGTAACCCTGCACCAATCATTTCACCTCTGTTTGCCTCAGTTTACTCAACTATTGCTCAGGGTTACACAGTTAGTAAGTGCCTGAGGCCATATTTGAACTCAGATCTTCCTGACTTGAAGCCCAATGTTCTAGCCACTAGATAAAGTGGTAGGGCATGGATGAGAGTTCCACAGGATGGGCAGACATGGGTGGGTGTGATCTGTATCATTGAAGAGAGGATCTAAATTGATGAGTTCACAGATCCATTTGAATATTTGGGCATGATTTTCTGCAAATATGTTATATCCCCCAAGCTGAGTGTAAAGTCCTGGAGGACAGAATCTAAGTCAGTTTTCATCTATGTATCTCCAGATGCCAGTGCATTACAAAGATAAGGTGTTTAATAATATCATTGAGATGAATTGAATTCCAACAGTCTTGGCTGTTCTCAGTAGACACATTTAAAACAGCATTAAAAATACTTGGGATGTGCACAGAAAGAGGATGTGACCATTCTCCTCTCTCCTGCTCTATGCTGGCATCATTAGCACTGTTCATAGTTGCAACTGACACATTTTAAGAAAGATGTTGACAAGGCAGAGCGCATCCATAGGAGGGCAGCCAGGAAGGTGAGGGGTTTCAAAATCACATCACAGGATCAGAGGAGGGAAAATGGGGACATTTAATCTGGAGAAGAGGAGACTTAAAAGGGAAATGATCACTGCTTTGCTTATGTAAAAGGCTTTAACATTAAAAAAAAGAATTGAATGTGTTCTCCTTGGCTTAGAGGGACCAAGTTATGGAACACAAAACAAAACAAGCAAACAAACAAAAAAAGCAGAGGCAAATTTCAATTTGATATAGGGAAGAACTTCCTAACAATTAGAATTGTCCATAAAAAGGGCTGCTTTGCAAAATAGTGGATCATTGGAGGTGTTCAAGTGAAGTTTGTTATGGAGAGGATTCCTGTTTCAGCTAGATGACCTTTGGGGTCCTTCCAATTCTGAAATTCTCTGACACTCTGAGATAGAATGTCATATGTATAATCCATGAGCCACTCATCTATGGATTCACATGGACTAAGGTTCTGATTATTTTCAATCTATAATTCATATCATCTGGTAAACTATCTGTCTTGAATTGCTATGCCCCCCTCTCAATTTTAGAACTGGGAACTCCTAAGATCGATTGAATTCAGATTTCACTATGCTTATGGACTATGCAAGGAACAAACATTGACACAGTAAAATGTTTAATTGGGACAGAATTGCAGAATAAAGCAGAGAAACACAAACTTTAACACTCATTTCTGGAAAAGTGCAACTGTACCCTCTTTTTTCACCAGATTAATCTGGAAAATAAACTCTTCCAAGACTCCTATCTCTTAAATGGAAAAAGCATGGTGAAGTCTCTGGTGAGATCTAACAGAAGACTGAGAAACTTCATCCACAAAGGGCCTGGATCTTCTCTTGGGTTGTCCACAGTTTTTATCACCCTGAAGCTCCCCTCAGCATAGGTATGACTCAGCTATATATAGCCAGAGAGAAGGCTGACCTGCTGTTATAACTGATGCCCTATAGGATGCCACCATCACTGTTGACTTCCACCTCACCTTGACACAAAGGCCCCTGGGCAGGAGAAGGTTGCCAAACATTCTCTTGGTGGAGCCCCAACAAATTTCTGGGACTATTCTGTAGACTGACAAAATGCCTAAGCTTTTAAGTGGCTGGTATGGAATGACTTTCCTCTCTCTTGTGGTCATCTAGGAAGCCAAGATTTCTTGGTAGGACTCTATTTTCTGACTGAAGTTGCTGACAGTTAGCTAGAAGGGGATGCCATTGTTTCTTTGAAATCTTTAGAGCTTGAGGTAATAGGTGTCTTTCAAATGACATCTCAGCTAAGATGTGTATGACTTTGAATCTCCTCCATCTTTGAGACTCTCTAAAATTTTTATTTATTTATTTATTTATGTGTTTGTTTAAATGAATAATTATTATTCCTTTTTACTCCTTCCCATTCCCTTCCCCCAAATTGAAAATTGTGGGAAAAAACCCTCAGAATTTGCGTAGTCCAGCAAAGCATATTGGCTTCCTGGCTCTTTTCCAAATATCAATAAGAGTGGAATAAAGCCACTAGTGTCTTTTTCTGGTGGTATTAAACACATGTTCTGAGAAGGCTACGTGCTGATCCCTTCTGCTCAGGCTTTGGGCCTGTTCAGCACATGCAATTCAAATGTTCTGACTATGGGTCTCCATGAGGACAGCGCTGTGTAATTCTATACTTCTTGATTCCTGCCAAAGCTAGCATCAATATGAGTATTTCACTCTTCAATCCTTGACCCTGATCAGCATGAATCCTGGAAAAGAATCCATACCCTCAAAAACACTTCTCCCACAACACCTTGCCTACTGTGGAAGTCCTGGGTGGGTAGGCCTGTGCATGTTGGGTAAAGTGGTTTGACACCAGTGAGATGATGCCTGTGTTATTCTTATCCCCTCCCAGAGACAAGACTTACAGCTCCAAAGACTTACAGCTGCTTATGACTTCAACTACAAAATTTAAGTAGAGAGTACTTTCCTTTGAACTTATTTAGCAGCAGTCTTATATTTCTTGCATGCATCTGCTAACAGAATCTATTCCACACCAGATCTAGAGTTTTCTCTTGGCTCAAGTATCCAAAATAACCAGAGATGGCTTTCCAAGCCATGAATCAATAGGGCTTGGGAAGAACCAACTGCCTTCTCTTACCTCTGGTTGTATACTCCATTACAGAGCTCTTACTCCTGTCCCATCGGGAGCTATCACCTGCAAGTGCTCCCTCTGTCTGTCAGCTTTACCCTTATGTCTCTGACCAACTACAACAACTGTAATCAGAAGATTGTCTTTTACTTATTACATATCAATAGATATAACCATAATGTTTCATGGTCTGTCATGTACCTGCCTAACCAACTCAATCTAGTATGACTCAAATGTTCCCTAGACATTGTCATTTTCTGAAGCAACCTCTTCGAACTTGTCAGACTCAGTAGTCACCCCCACACTCCCAAACCAACAGTCCTCAGTAATGATCTCTTCCCATCACTGAGCACCAGTTCCCCAAAAACCGAGCAGTTACTGAACCCAATGCACAATTCTACAGTGGCACTCCAGAACAGTTATACAATGATTCCTTAAATCACTTTGTCTGGATTGCTAGCAGAATCTGTCCAGCATAAATTGCTGCCAAATTATAACCTAGACCTTGAAAACATCATTGAAGCCTATTAGTGCAAGGCTGAAAGTAAAAGCAATTTAAGCAATGTTATTTACTAAAACAGGCAACTGGTGTAAGCAATTTACGCCTCAGAAACCCTATCTATCTTGGACAAGCCTCCACAAAATGTAATCTATGTGACCCTCATTTCTGAATTCCCATATATTTGAGTTCAGATCTTGGGATTATTTTTAACTTATGATTTATCTGTTCTGCTAAAATACCTGTTTCAGAGCACCATAGTCCTATCCAGTTGAGAGAGAGAGAGAGAGAACTTTGTTTTTACTGTCATTTAATAGAGCACGCAAGAAGTATACATTAAAATAGTAACATGTTTAATTGGGAGAGAATTTCAAAGTAAAGAGAAAACTAAATTCTACATCAAATGAATAAAATGAAATTACATAATCAAAACCCTTTACAAACCCTAAAGTTCTCTATAAATGCTACTATCATCCATTTCTGAAGAATAACCTCACCCTTTTTCTACCAGAGTGGGAAAAACATGCCAAAGTCTCTCATGCAGCAGAACCAAAGGCATTCAGTCTCTACTGAAGATGTCTGTCAGATAGTCAATCAGCATTTATTAAGTACTTACTATGTGCCCATTACTCTGCTAAGCATCATCAGTTTCCACAGCTATGGTCACATAGGCTTTCTTTCTCTTGCCATTTCTGTTCAGCATGCTCTTTGCTGCTGGCCAAAAGATTCTACCACTTCTGTCTCTCTCCCTGAACTAGGTGCCATGATCACTATCCATTCATACCTTTCCTTCATAACCCCATCAAAAGTGTATCTTTGCCCTTGTCCAATCAGGTTGGTGCTTTGGCCTCATCACTGTGCATATATGCTTTGTGTTGATCATGCCCGTATTTGCTAATCTGTGAACATAATGTATCCACCCAGTAGAATGTAAGGTCCCTAAAGGGCACAGGCTGTGTTGCTTATCTCCCCAGCACCTAGGACAGTGCCTGACACACAAGTCACTTAAAAAGTGCTTGTTGATCAAATGAGTTTTCCCACCACATCTGTTCCCATCTGTTACATGTGGAATAATACTAGTGTCCTTTCTCACTGAACAGCCAGCATACCGGTCATCCTCCTAATGATAAGTGCTACCATTTATATGGTACCTATTATGTGCCAGGCACTAGTCTAAGCTCTTTCCAAGTTATCTCTTTTAACCTTCACAAACAACGCTGAGAGATAGGTTTTTTTGTTGTTGTTGTTGTTGTTTTTACAATTGAGGAAACTGAGTCAAACAGAGATTGTGGCTTGCCCAAGATCACATAGCTAGCAAGTGTCTGAGGCTGGATTTGAATTCAGACCTTCCTAACTCCAGGCCAAGGACTCTATCCACTGTGTCACCTAGCTGCCTCTCCCTAATGTGACACTCTTTTTACCACCATACTCTAACTGAATATATCCTCTTCTCAGTCTTCAGTGGATACAGAGAATCACAGATGCTCTAGGGCACAGTGAGATCACAGTGGAAAAATCTCTAAATATTATAGTTCCTATGTGACCCTCACTCAGCCTCAGCTTCCTCCTCTATAAAATGAGAATAATAATAGAACGTTTCCCAGAGAGCTGTGAGACTACTAGGGGCAAGCTGGGTACTGTTTTGCACACCTTTAAAGTGATATTTAAATTAGAACTGTGAATTATCATTGTTAGAGTTAAGAAAGACTTTTAATTTAAATGTAAATTCAAGTTCCATTGCCTATCTGGGTGACCTTGGATAAGTCACTTTATCTTTGGGTTTCAGTTTCTTCAGAAGTAAAAGGGGGGAGAGGGGAGAAATGGACAGACTAGATGGTTGCTAAGATACTTTCTAGCTCCCAGTCTCTTGATCCTCCTCGATGGAGGGAGGGCAGGAAGGAAGGGGGAGGGGGAGAGGTGGCATTGTCCACTTTTCAAACTCTCTTCCTGGTGATTCTTTGAAGATGCCTTACATCTTCCACATTATTGTTACTGATTTTTTTTTAATCCCCTGAAAGTTCAGCCTACACAGCAGATTTCTCTAATTAGCAGCACCTGGGGAGGAGCTGGGTGCTTCCTGAACACCATCCTACCAGGAGGGATAGAAGATGGAGGATGGGAGTGGGCATGGAAGGAGGGAGGCAGCCCCACATTGGCCCATCCCATCAGAAGGGAAGACATCACAGTCAAACTAGATACAGGCACCTTATTTGGAAACATACTTGCTACACCAATCTTTATCACTTCCACTGAAGGTTGTTAATTAAATTAATTACCCTCACTAAATAGGCTCATGGGGTTTCCCTAGGGTGGCACAGAGATTTTGGCAAGAGACAGGGGGAGGGAGCTGCTGTCTTGTGGAAAATTGCTGAGTCCCGGTTCCCATCCCCAAACAATTAAGGGGGCTAGTCACAGTTCAATCCCCTTGACTTGCTTCATCTGGAGAGAGCACTTGAATGGGTATTGTTTTTGATGAAATGGGGTGAGGAGTGTGAGCCAATATATGTGTATGTATGCCAGGGTTTGTGCATATGAAAAGACTCAGGAGATTTGGGTTCTAGGCCAGTCTCTGCCACTTACCGCCTATAACTGGATAAATCACATCCTTTTTCTAGGCTTCAACTGCTTCACCTGTAAAATGAGGTGATTCAATTAAAGGATGACCCCCCCCTTCCTCAATTATCTAATGGTAATAGTTTTAATATCAATAGCACTCTTAAGATTTACTAAACACTTCACCTATATTTCCCATTTTATCCTCATAACAACCCCACAAGATAGATTCTGTTATTCTCATTACCATTTTATGGAGGAGGAAACTGAGGCTAAGAGAGTAAATGACCTTACTCAGGGTCACAGAACAAGGAGCTGAGGCGTTTCAAACTCAGTTCTTCTGGACGCCAAGTCTCTCTATTGTCTAGCAGACTCTATTTATCTACTGACCGTGAGGATGAACTCATGCACGTGTTGTTTCCCCTGATAAAATGCAAGCTCTGTGAGGTCAAAGTCTTTGTATTCCTAGCACCTAACACTCTGCTCACCATCTAGTACGTGCTTATTTAATAAATGCGTTTTGGTTGGTTGGTTGGTTGTTATGTCTCTGTGCCTGTACATGAGTAAATGTGTATCTCTCTAAGTGTGTATATTTGCATCCCTATAGATATGCACACATAAGGATTTATATGTATATAGGTAAGTGTCTGCATACGCGATCACGTGTCAACATACTGCAGGTGAAAACAAAGAAAATGGGCTTCGGCACTTCATTCAGCTCCCTCCCCCTTCAGAAAACACACAGCTGTCTCGTTCCAGCTGTCGGTCTGTCTTCTGCTGCTGGCCCGCTGTTGTGGTGAAATGTCAAATTCAAACACTCACTCCACAGTATCTCCTTTACGGGAAAGAGAGTAAAGGCAGGTAATTTATCAAACATTACTTAAAATAGTCCCACTGCCTCTCTTGTCCTTTCTCTTGTTGCTCTGACTGTTTCCTGATTGTTTCTTTGCTTTTCTCTCTCCTGTTTTTCTACCAGGAGATTGACAGCCCCCTGCTAATATAGTCTCTTGGATGCCAGGTGTTGGTGGAACAGTTCCTTCTCTCTGCCTCAGCCCCCATCTCAGAAGTGAGTACTCTGCTGCCTAATGCAGCTCTCACTGCATGGTCCTCTATACACTGGGGTGATGGGGCTGATGGATACTCCTTAGCAGTACAGAAAGGCTGGAGGTGGGGGCTCAAGTAAGCAGTGCTCTACAGCGGAGATGCTACATAATTATACATTTACTGAAGGAACTTCATCTCCAGCCACCAGGTTGGGCAAGGTTAATCAGAGCCTTGGGCTGTCCTGTTTTTGCCTTTGCTCTAGACTTCCAGCCTTGTAGGCATATGCCAGTATTCATGTGCCAAAGGCAGTCTGTGCAATGGAAAGAGCCCTGGTCTTCCATTACGGTGAGATGACAAGTTCAATTCTATTCCAGCAACAACTTGATCTGGAATCAGAGAACCTGGGTTCAAATCCTACCTCTTAGTGCTTAGGACCTTTGGTAAGTCACTTAAACTCCTGGGCCACAACTTCCTCTTTTAGAAAGCCTTTGAGGTCCCTTCTAAACCTAAGATTCAGTTTCCATTTTCCAGGGCCCTGGCCTTTTGGGAAATCCACTGAGAACCAGATGATTAAGATCAGCATTCTTCATCAGCCCCATTTTACAGATGAATATATTTGGGAAGCCAAGGGACCTGCCACATATCTTTCTTCTCTGCTCCCAGCCTGGTTCTCCCCCCATTCTGTTTCACAAGCATTATCCCTTTATTGGCCCTTTGGATCCGGAATAAGATTCTAGGGTACTAAGACTACTAAGGAGAGAGCTCTGGGCCTGGAGTCAGGAGCATGCATCTCCCTGAGTTCATATCCGGCCTCAGACACTTCCAAGCTGTGTGATCCTGGACAAGTCACTTAACCCTGTTTGCCTCAGTTTCCTCATCTGTAAAATGAGTTGGAGAAGGAAATGGCAAGCCACTCCAGTATCTTTGCCAAGAAAACCCAAAGGGGTTAGGAAGAGTCTGATATAACTGAAAAAACAACTCATCAACAAAACTGAAGCTTCAAGGAACCTCAGGGATCATCTCAATATACTTCTTCTTTTTACAGAGAGAGAAAATGAGTCCCAGAGTTACTAAATTAATAGCTCTAGGTCACACTAAATGGAAACAGCAGGTCTAGAACTGAAATCTAAGTCTTCTGACACTCAGTTCGGGCGCTGTATCCACTATATCAGACCACTGACTTCTCCTTTTTACAGATGGTGAAACGGAGGCCCAGAGGAGCCAAACAACCTTGGCTATAACAACCCAGCTTGGCTGGGACAGAGCTGGGATTAGAATTCTTGGCTTTGGATCCCAGGCTTCCACCACCATGACTCCCCTTGTTGAGAGAAGGCCTGTGAGAGAAGAGCTGGGCCCTAAGGCAGGCAGGAAGTCTGGGGGAGTAAGGCAGGGGGGCTGCAGATGCCTGAGCAGGTCCTCACCAGAACAGTCTTCTAAAAGGCCGGCATTGTTTGGGACAAAGACAATATGAAACACCCTGGCATCTGCAGCCTTAGACTCTCTCATTGGGTAACCGCAGATTCCCAAGGCCTGCAACAGGAATGCCAAGAATGCACGAGCTCAAAAGGGTCTCTCCCGCCTCCTTCTGCTCTGAGGGCCCAGGTTTGCACTAACATTCTGTTTATTTGTTTACTTTGTTTTCTGAAATTAGAAGTGAAAAGCACAACAGAGAGACAAGACACTCCTCAGGATGGAACTACCTGCCTAGCCTGGGGATTTGATCTTGCCAAGACAATTTGGATTCTGCCTTTGTGTTGCATGCCATCAAATATCCTGGAGTTTCCTTCTTTTTTCAATTCCACGGTTCGCTATTGTTTCTTTCGGGGATGACTTTGAATGTAGTGAGACTCTGGGAGGATGGTATGAATCCTGTGAGGCTGCAAGTTTGCTGAGGACTGCTTGACCTCAGTTGGGTTTCTAGACCTAAGAAAGCCATTCCCCCGAGGGTCTGATGTTGATGTAGTGGAAAGAATGCTAGATTGGGAGTCCAGAGACTTGGGTTGGAATCCTGGTTCTGGTGCTTGCCTAATGACCATGGGCAAGTAACTTTACTTCCCAGGGACCCATTCTCCTCATCCAGAAAATGTAAAACTCTGTTTATCATTCAAAGCCCCTTATTCCCTAATCCTCTCCTATCTTCACAATCTCCTTACACTTTATTCCCCAGCACATACTCTTCAATCCAGTGACACTGGCCTCCTGACTTTTCCACAAAAAAGATACTCCAACTTTAGGCTCCAGACATTTTCACTGACTATTCTCCATGCCTGAAACTCTCCATCTTCCATTCAGACTACTGACTTCCCTGACTTCCTTCAAGTCCCAACTAAAATCCCACCTTCTACAGGAAGCCTTCCCCAAACCCTCTTAATTCTAGTGCCTCCCCTCTCCTAATTATTTCCTATTTCTCCTCTATGTAGTTTACTTTGTATAGATTTGTTTACAAGTTGTCTCCCCCACTAGATTGTAAGCTTCTTGAGGGCAGGGACTGTCTTTTGCCTCTTTTTGTATCCACAACACTTAGCACAGTGAGTGGTAAATAGTAGGCACTTAATAAATGTTTGCTGATTGATTGATAGAAAATGGGTATAAAAATGCTGACTACCTGTCTGACACATGGTAATGAGGAAAGTGCTTTGCAAACCTTAAATTACTATGTTCACTCATTCAACAATTTTTTCTTAAATTTCTGCTTCATACAAAACACTGTACTAGACACTGGGGGAAATATAAAGACACAGTCCCTACCTCCATGGAACTTATAGTCTGGTTAAAAAAAATAGTCAAAAACACAAGTACTTATAATATACAATATTACATAAGTGCTCCTCAGGGTTGGAAGCCATGTGCTGTCTGGATGGGGTAAATGTGAGCAGTGGTTTTGGTCTATGCTGGAGCTCTGTTCTCATTTTGTGAGATGGAAGCCCCCAGATGAAGTGTGGCTGGGTGGGGGGGGCGGGGTTCAGAGTCAACAGGCAGGGCCACAGGGTAAACCTCCTACAGGAAGCCTTCCCCAAACCCTCTTTATAACAATGCCTTTCCTCTATTCATTGTGTTACTTCCTCTATTCATTTCTCATTTACCCTGTATATAGCTTGCTTTGCCTATGTTTGTTCGAATGTTGGCTCTCCCATTAGATCGTAAGCTCCTTGAGAGCAGGGACTGTCTTTTGCTTCTTTTTGTATCCTTAGTGCTTAGCATAGTGCCTGGCATATAGTAGGTGCTTAATAAACATTTATCAAATTGAATTCAAATGAACTGAAGAAGCTGGAGCCTTCCAAGTGCAGGAAAAGTTTGGTTTGCTTGGACACTTGTAAGAAAGAGCGGGAAAACCTCTGGCCCCAGAGTCAAAAGACCTGGGTTTGAGTCCTGGCCTTGAGGCTTCTTGACCTTAGAGAAATTATTTTACTTCTGAACCTCAAATTCTTCATCTGTAAAGTCAACAAACATTTATTAATTACCTTCTATATACCAGGCACTGTGCTAAGCACTGTAAAAAAAAGGAGGTAGACTTGATGATGTGAAACTTATCTATAGCTGTGTGACCCTGGGCAAGTCACTTAACCCCATTGCTGTGCCAATAAAAAAAAAGAAAAAAGAAAAAAAAAGAAAAACTTATCTCACAGCTAGATTGTTTGTAACTAGGTGGTGCAGCGGATAAAATGCTGGACCTGGAGTCAGGAAGACCTGAGTTCAAATCCAGCATCAGAAACTTACTAGCTGTGTGGCCCTGGTCAAGTCACTTAATCTCTGTTTGCCTCAGTTTCCTCATCTGTAAAATGGGGATAATAATAGCACCTTCTTCCCAGTTAGGTGTTGTTGTATGTATGTCTGTGCAGTCATACACTAGGCATTGAGGACAGCCAGTAGCAAAGGCATGGAGATGGAATGTACAGAATAGGAAATAGGTCAATATAGCTGAACTAAAGAGTGCATAACTAGAAGTAATGTGTAATAAGACTGGAAAGGTGGGAAAGAGCCAGGCAGGTGAGGAGATTTAAATGCCAAACCTAGGAGTTTATATTGGATCCTAGTGGCAGCAGCCAGCCACTAGAGTTTCTTGACACATCCGGGATGTGGGAGAGATCTAAATTAGACAACCTTAGAGCTAGGCCTGGGCCACCAGCTCTTTCACTTTGGACCCTGAGAGTGGAAGATCATAAGATCATAGATTTATAGCAGGACGGGACGTCTAGCCTAAACCTTCCATTTTACAAATGAGGAGACTGAGTCCCAGAAGTGATTAAGTGACTTGCCCAAGGTCACACAGTTAGTAAGTGTGTGAGATGGGAATTGAGCCTAGGTCTTCCCGACTCTAATTTTGAAGTCCTGTCAACTGATCCTATTAACTTTATCCCTACAGACTTAACTAAGCCGCCCCACTGGTAGCACATTCTATTGTGGAGGGCTCTGAGCTGGGGCCTTTCCCAAGTCCTGCTCTTGGTTTCACTTCCCTCTCCCATCCTGGTTGTGGTCAGGGGGGTGCGGCCCAAGGAAAATCACCCCTGCCCTACATGCTTCCTAGAGATGTCAGAAGGACAAATGAGCGAATTTGTTCTGGAGGTGCTTTGAACTCAGGGAAAAAGGTGGGACATAAATCCTAGGAATCATTCTTCTTCTCTCCCCCCTACCCCCTCCCGCTGCCCCCCAGGGCCCATGAATACAAATGAGCATGCAGATTTATCTCACCTTGGACCTTTGGAGGCAGCCAACATCCACTTCCATATGTCTGTGTCAATTCATATTACTTGGAATTAAGAAGGAGAGGGGAAAGGTAACAGCTTGTAAGGATTCTCCATCCTTGCCCTATGGAGTATATATGTGAGTTGGGCTCCGTGTGTGGTCCCTCAGGTCCTTTGTATGACGCTGAGCTCATGAGAAATGTACTCTGCCTTCCTCAAGGCTCTGCCCAGGCTGGAGGAAAATGAAGTCACTGTCTCTGCTTCTCACTTCTAACTGCTCTCATTTCTTCTTGTTCCTGGATCCCGAGGGGAGGTGACAAAACTTACCACACCATGGAGTCCTAAGTGGGATAGAGTCTCATTTGTCTGAACTTGGGCACGGTTGTGTTCCTGAGGTGACTTCTGAAAGTCCCTTTGGGGACGGAATTTGGAGTTCCTTGGCTGTCCACAATAATAACAGGAAAAACCACATCTACATAGTATCGCTTATCTAGAACTGTGAGGATCTCAAAGGTCATCTAATCCTAACCCCTAATTTTACAGATGAGGAAACTGAGGCCCAAGAGATTAAGTGACTTGCCTAAGGTAATAAGTGATGAGTAAGAAAATAGTAAGAATGAGAGGCAAGATTAGAATTCAGATCCTCTGACCCCAGATCTACTGTTCTTCCTGCTCCAACATACTGCCTTCCTGCTTGCCTCATAAGTAAACCTGTGAGGTAAATCATGCAACTATTATTATTTTATAGATGGGGAAACTGAGTCTTGAGAAGTTCTAGGTGTTTGCCCATGGTCATATAGTGTCAGAACTGAGACTTGAATCAACTCATCTCAACTTTCTCTTTTTCAAGTAATAGTTAAAAGCCTCTTCCAGGAAGTCCTCCCAGATTTAAGCCTGTCCATTTTCCAACCCACTAATACAACATCAAGTCATAGTCATGCAATTTTGGAGATGAAAAGTAATTTTTAAATGGTCTGTCTACTACACCCTTACAAAATATCTTTGTGATTGTTATCATCTGTTTTCATTAATTAAATCTTAATTTAGTCTCCTTCATGAGTCTAGGAGCTTTCTGAGGGTGGTCACCGTGTGTGTTATTGGCTCTATGTGTCCACCACTTCATATAGGTCTATAGAGAAACCCAGACTTCCCAGATCTTCAACTCTTTCCAAGATATGCAGCTAATGAGGTGATGGACAAAAGCAAGAAACTTGGATGGGTTAATCACTAATTCATTTACTAAGAAGGCCATTATGTCTGAGAAAAGACAGATTTTTTAAAAAAATTCTCCTTCCAAAATTTGCCTAAGGGCAATTCTCCTAAAAACAATTCCCATTGTTTCTAGGGGCTCTCCAGGGTCACAGAATCAGTCATATAATATTAGAAATGAGAGGGATCCAGAAGTTCTAGATTTATTCCAACCTAGATATGAGCAGCAATCCTCCTTCAATGATTTTCCTTAAATGTGGTCTGCTGGGGTATGCATGAAGACCTATGGTGGTGGGGAACCAACTACCTCCTAAGATAGTCCAGTCTACTTTTGGAAAGTTCTGATTATTAGGGATTTTCACACCTTTCTTTTTGTATGGAACTTAAATCTGCCTCTTTAAAACTTCTATACATTGAGCAGAACATGTCTGATCCCCCTTTCCCATAATAGTCTATCACATACTTGCAGTGGGATACCAGGGCCACCCAAAGTCTTCTATTTTCCAGGATGAATGTCTCCAGTTCAATCAAGAGATACTCTAATGATATAATCCTCACTATCTTGGTTATCCTCTTCTGGATAAACTCAGCTTATCAGTGACTTTCCTAAATGTGTCCCACGGAACTGAACATAGTATTTCAGATGTGGATTCTAGATCCCAACCTACCTCCTGACCAGGGCAAATCTCCTTTGCTGTGGATGATGTAAATATAGCCCAAGATAAAATTAGCTTTTTAAATTTTTTAAAAAGTTAATCTATTTATTTTTAGTTTTCAACATTCACTTCCATAAGCTTTTGAGTTTTAAATTTTCCCCACCTCCCTCCTCTGCTCCTCCCGAGATGGCATGCAATCTGATATAGGCTCTACATATACATTCTTATTAAATGTATTTTCACATGTTGTAAAGAAGAATTAGAACAAATGGGAGGAACCACGAGAAATAAAGTTAGCTTTTCTAACTGTCTCATCACACTGCTGACTCACATTGAACTTGCCATTCACTACACCCTACAGATCTTTTTCATAAAAAACATATACCAAGATAAGGTCAAAATGGGCAGATGATCTACACATGAAGGATGATGCCATAAGCAAATTAAGAGAATAGTTTATCTGTCAGGTTTATGAATAAGGGAAGAATTTAGGACCCAAGAAGATAGAGAGAACATTAGAAAATTGATAATTTTGATTATATAAAATTTAAAAGTTTTTTGCACAAAAAAACCCAATGCAACCAAAATTATAAGGAAAGCAAAAAACTGAGAAAAAAAATTTTTTGCAACAAGTATTTCTGATAAAGGCCTCATTTCTCAAATACATAGAGAACTGAGTCAAATTCATGGCAATGCAAGTCATTTCCCAATTGATAAATGGTCAAAGGATATGAATAACAGTTTTCAGACAAAGAAATTAAAGCTATATATAGTCACATGAAAAAATGCTCCAGATCATTATTGATTAGAGAAATGCAGACTAAAACAACTCTGAGATACTACCTCACACCTATCAATTTGGCTAATATGACAAAAAAGGAACATGATGGATGTTGGAAGGGATGTGGGAAAACTGGGACACTAATGCATTGTTGATGGAGATGGGAACTAATCCAATCATTCTGGAGAACAAGTTGGAACTATGCCCAAAGGGCTATAAAACTGTGCATACCCTTTGATCCAACAATACCACTGCTAGGTCTATATCCCAACGACATAAAAAAAGGGAAAAGGACCTATTTGTACAAAAATATTTATAGCAGCTCTTTTTGTGGTGGCTAAGAATTGGAAATTGAGGGGATGCCCACCAATTATGGAATGACTAAACAGGTTGTGGTATATGATTGTAATGGAATATTATTGTGCTATAAGAAATGGCAAGCAGGATGATTTCAGGGAAGAAAACTGGAAAGACTTACATGAACTGATGCATAGTGAAGAGTACAGAACCAGGAGAACATTGTACACATTAATAGCAATATTGTTTTTTGAAGAATTGTGAATAACTTAGTTACTCTCAGTAATGCAATGATCCAAGACAATCCTAAAGGACTAATGATGAACCATACTATCCACCTCCAGAGAAAGAACTGATATGATTTGAATATAGACTGAAGCATGCTATTTTTCACTTTCCTTTTCTCATTTTTTTCTTTTATTTGAGTCTCCTTGTACAAAATGACTTATATGGGAATGTTTTACGTAATTGCACATGTATAACCTAAGTCTGATTCCTTACATTCTCAGGGGGGGATAGAATTTGGAGCTCAAAACTTTAAATACAAATGTTTAAAAATTTAAAAAAAGGTAAATAAAATATAATACAACATAGATAATATTAATTTGAGGTTTTCTAAGTTAATATACAGTCAGCAAGGATCAATTTCTATTTGACTTTGACATCACTGTTCTAGCTCACTGAGTTATTTTTGGGTCCTGAATAGGTTGCCCAGTGTATTAGCTATTCCTTACATTTTTGTGTCATCTGTAATTTGATAAGCATACCATTTACACCTCCACCCAAGTAGATAAAGATGTTGACTAGCAAAGGGCCAAGGACAGATCCCTGGAGAGCTGAAGGAAAGGAGACTTAAATAGAAAATGCCATCTTAGTTGACATTCATCATTAATCACTACTCTTGGGCTGTTCAACCACTTCTGAACTAGCCTAGCTACACTATCATATAGCCCACATGCCTCTCTTTCCCACAAGGATATCATGAGAGTTTTTGTCAAACGTCTGGTTGAAATCTTGCTGTACTCTATCTATGGAATTCCTTTGATCTACCAGTTCAGTAATTCTGTCAAAAATAGAAATTATGTTAGTTTGGCAAAAACCTGTTCTTGAAGGTCCCATGCTGAGGTTATTGCTTCCTTTTGTAAATGCGAACAAACCAACTCTTTAATAATATATTCCACAATTTTGTCAGTAATCAAAGTCAAACTCACAGGCCTAGACTTGGCAAAGCCTACCTCTTCACCCCCCTCCCCTTTTTAAATAAGGACAATATTAGCCTGTCTTCATTATTACTCTAATTTTTCCCATTCTCCACAATTTTTCCAAGATCACTGTCAGCAATTCACCCATCATGTATGCAAGTTCCTTCAGTACCCTGGACAAAGGCCATCTAGGCCTAAAGACTTGAATCCCTGGGGGGCAGCAAAGTGCTCTTGTATCACTTCCTAGCTTATCCTGAAGTTTCAACTCATGTGTACCAATAGCCTTCCAGTCACATAGGTTGGCAATCTCAGTTTCATCCTCACCTCCTTACTCTCACTCACCCTACATGTCCAATCATTTGCCAAATCTTGTCATTTCTGCTTTTACCACATCTCTCCCAAGTGTCCCCTTTTCTTCTCTCACACAACCACCACCCCAGCTCAGGTCTTCATCACCTCTCATCCTACTCAACATCTCTCTTCACTTCACTTCACTTCACTTCTCCAATCCATACTCCATGGAGCTGCCAAAGTGATTTTCCTAAACCTCAAATCTGACCCCTAATCAAAATAATTCCATTATTGGGCATTTAGAACCTTGAAGAACATTGCCCTCAACCTGTCCTACCAGCTTTATTGCATTTACTCTCCTTACCTCTATGTTCTAGCTTCTTACTGTTCCCTATACACAAAACTCCACCTCCCACCTTTGTGCCCTTGCCCATGCCTTCCTCACTTTTCTCTCTTATTTCGAGCTTCTTTCAAGAGTCAACTCTAGCACTATCTTTTAAAGAAAGCCTTTTTGATCCCTGTTAACTGCTAGTATCCTCTTTCTCACAATTAACTTAGATTTTTTTGAATATATTTTGTATAAACCTATATGTTGTTTGTTCTTTGTTTTCAAAGAGGAGCAATGACATAATGGATGATGTCTTCACTCCAATTTATATTGGATTTAAGTGACACGGAGTTGCATAAAGTCATCAGCCTCACTCTCTTTCTGAGTTATCAAAGTCCAGTGGCTGGACAAAAGTCAGGGCAAGTGGCAATGGTCCAGGATGCAGTGGATGACCTGGGCATCTTTGATGTCTGACCAAGCTCCACCATGACTGCATCAGCCACCTTCATGACTGTTGGAACAAATTATTCCCATCCACCAATTCCACCGGGGGACAACTTCACATGCTTTGGGTAGACATCCCCCTAATTCCCCAATGGGTTTGAGGTCTATGCCTCAACCTAGTTTAGCCCATCTGCTGAGATGATTTTACCAGGATTTGGCAACTGCACATGCTACAGCTTCTTGGAATCACAAGTGACAGTTGGGTAAATCAGATGAACACCAAAAGTAGGTAAGCAGCCTTGTAAAGGGCTTAGCAACCCTCCCACCAGAGGTGCTAGTCCTCCTGAACACCCCATATACACACAGACACATAAACACACACATATATGTGTGTGTATATATATATAAACATATATATATAATAAAAAATTATGTGTGTGTGCATGCTGTCTCCTTCAATAGAATGTAAGCTCCATGAGGGCAGGGACTGTTTCAATTCTATCTTTGTACCCCCAGCACCTATCACTGTGCCTAGCATGTAGTAGGTGCTTAATAAATTTTGATGATTGAATTATTAACCTTTCTTTTTGGTCTGACCTTACTAATCTGAACATCATTCTCTTTGGGACTGTAAGAATCGCAATAGATACTTATTTAATAGCTTTTCTTTCCCTTCCTAGCATATGAGCATCTACTCATCCTCCCTAATCAGAAGTTCTATCTTTTGTCTGATCTTTCTCTTCCTTCCTCTCAGCATTTCTAAAACAAAAATGTCCCCTATTGTTGTCCTTAAAATTCCTTGCCAGTCTTGGCTCACTCTGAGCTCTGGTATTCCTGACACTGTTCTAACGGGACCATGCAATTCTATCCCATTCAGTCTTCATCATGCATCCTTGCTTCCATCTCCCATAGATGTCTTTTTCATTCAAAGGTGGTTGATGTATATACACATTGGTCTGTTTAGACAGTTCCCTGTTTTCTTCCTCAAAAGAATCATTTGTCATCAGAATTTCATTCTTAAGAGTCTTTCATTCCTCTTGGGCTGACTTCCCCTGCATCATTTTTGGCCACAGCATCTTACCTACCCTTTCTCTGAGCTCTTTGGAATCAGCTCTCTCTGAAGTGAGGGCATATGTAAGGCTAGATTGAGTTTTCCCCTCCCTATTTATCATAAATTCTAAAGTAGAGGCATTACCTCCTCCCCAGGTTCCTGTTGTCATTTACTTCAGCTGCCAAATCTAGCACTGTGTTGGTCAGTATGAGATCCAGAGTAGCAGCTCCCCTTGTTGCTTTCTGTAAGTTTTGAAGGATGAAATGATCATTAAAGCAAGTCAAGAATTTATTGCCTGTTCTGCTTTTGGCAGAGGAAGAGAGAGCTTCAGCAGATGTCCAGCTAATTTAAGTCCCTCATCATTACTATAGAGTGCTTCTTCTGTGCCAGGTTTGTGATCTGTTTTCTGAACTCATCATCCATTTCTTCCTTTTGGCTGGGAGATCTATGGCATACTCCCACCACAATATTGCTTCTGTTTATCCTGCCACTGATCTTCACCAAAATGTTTTCCACCACTCTCCCTGGATTTCCTCACTTCAATATATGTTTTACTCTGCATTGCTACTCTTACCCCTCTTTTATCTATTTTGTTCCTTTTAAATTTTAATAGCTAATATTTATATAGCACCTCAAAGTTTCCAAAGTGCTTTACATATATGATCCCATTTGATTCTCACAATAATTCAGGGAAGTAGGGTTCATGGAAAAATGCCAGAATGGATTCTTGAAGTAATGGTTGGTGAGCATTTAGAGATGGAATAAGTGATGGCTATAACTAGCCCAAGATTATATAAAACAGGTCCTACTTGAATAATCTCTTTTCCTTTTGTGACAGATTTGCTAGAATAATAGAACAAGGAAATTCCATAGATGTGATATATTTGGATTTCAGCAAGGTACTATCTTGACAAACTTGGGGACAAAGATGGAGTGTCATGAGATGGATGTTAGTCAAATTAAAGACCTCAGAACTGGTTGACTAAATATATCCAAAGGATAGTGATGAATGGATTGATGTGACAGATGTGGAGTTCCATAAGGCTGTCTTTGACTGTTCTGTTCAACAATTTTATCAATGACTTGGATGAAGGAATAAATGGAATGCACATCTGATTTTCAGATGATAAGAAACTGGGAAGGAAAGTGAGGGCCAAAATGGAATCCCAAAAGACCCCAGACTGGAGTGACAGGTTAGCCACTGAGTTCCCTTCTAACTCTGAAGTCCTGCAATTCTACAGATCTAATGAGATACAATTTAACAGGGATAAATATCAAGTCCTCAACTGGGATTAAAAATAATCAATTATACAAATATGGGATTGGGCACATTTGACTAGGAAATAGTTTCTGTGAAAAATGTCTTGATGTTTTTACGAACTGAGGGTTCTGCATAAATGGACAGCAGATCATGGCAACCAAAAAAAGCTGACAAAACATTAGGTTGCATGAATAGAGACACAGTATGCCGAATAAGGCAGATGCTATATCTTTTCATGTGCTCTGATCAGACCAAATCTGGAATACTGCACTTTATTCAAAGCAACCTTCAGCATTTTAGATATTAGAGGCAAAGGATGACATTAGAGGATGTCACTTGTCCAGGGTGCTGCAAACAAGATTCCCATAAGGAATGGGAAAAGCATTAGATGACCTCTGAGGCTCTTTTCAACTCAGGTAGTCTACACTCATGCAATGATTGGTTCATTGTGCAAACCCTCAACAAGGATCAATTTGATAAGTATTCATTGGACATTTCATATGTGTTTCACATTATGCTAGAAACTGGGGTCAGGCAAAAGTGTAAGACATACTCCATGTTCTCCACCACTTATAATCAGGTTGTGAAGGCAAGCCATACACACATGGAAAGAGTGGAGAACAATGAAAGAGACCCCTGAAAGATTGGAGTAGAGTTTCCTAAGTTCACCCATTTCCATAGAACCTTAAGGTTTGCAAAGTGCTTTCCTCCTAGCAACTCTTTGAATTGGGTATTATTCCTCTTTTACCAAAAAGGAGGGTTTCCCAGGTTGTTGAAGCTAGGAAATAACAAACCCAGGATCTGAACTCAAGTTTCCTTAGTCTAAGACTAGTAGATATCAATTCAATTCAAAAAGTTTTCATTAAATGCCTACTATGTGCAAGGTGGGCAGCTAGGTGGTGCAGTGGATAGAGCTCTAGGTCTAAAGTCAAGAAAACTTATTTTCTTGAGTTCAAATCTGGCCTCAGACACTTACCAGCTGTATGACCTTGGGCAAGTTACTTCACCCTGTTTGTCTCAGTTTCCTCATCTGTAAAATGAGTTGGAGAAGGAAATGGCAAACCACTCCCGTATCTTTGCCCCAAATGGGGTCACCAAGAGTTGGACACGCCTGAAAATGACTAAATGTGCAAGGTAGTAGACTAGGTGCTAGGGAACATAGGATTGGAGACCTAAAGCTAGAAGAGTTCCCAGAGGCAATTTAGTCTGCCCTTTCCCCCAGCCCTGCATACTAAAGATGAGGAAACTGAGGTCTATAGATGCTACGTGACTTGCTTCAGGTCACACAGGTGGTAAGCAGGAGAGGCAGTATTTGAACCCAGGTCTTTTGACTCCAGAGTCTATTGTGCAGTGCTGGAGAATATAAAAACAAACTGTGAAACATCTTGTCCCTACCCTCAAAGGACATCTTACTGCCTCTAGTCTAGGATGGGGTTAAAACATTAGAAGCAGTCACAGGAAAAGGAGGGTTTCTCAGTTCAAATGGAACCTTGTAAGTAGCTTATAGCATTTTTCTTCACTCATTCTTTCATTTAGTCAATTTATAGGTAGTCAAATATAGTTACTTTTAGATTCTGTACATTTTGGGAAAAAAGGCATGAAAAAGACAATCCAAAATAATGGATAGTGTCCCAAACACCGCTATTTGGTTCTAACAAGCTTTCTATTCATATAATTGCAGGCAGATTAGGGGATAGCACTGACATAGGGATGGAGTTGTCATTACGTTGGTATATGGGGTATATGGGATGATCAGGGAAGACTAGACCCTCTGGTGTGAAGCCTTGAAGAGCCCCTTTCAGGGCTGCTTATCCACCTTTGGTATCTACCTTCACTCTACCTGTGGCTCCAAGAAACTGTAGCAAGTGCAATGGCCACACCCTTGTAAGCTGGTTCAGCAGATGGGCTAAACCATATTGAGGGTAACTGATGAGCCTGAAACCCAAAGATGAGTTAGGGGGGTGTCTACCCCAAGCACATGAAGACTATCCCTGGCAAAATAGGAGGATGAGAACAATTTGTTCCAGCCGTCATGAAGGTCGCTGAAGCAGGCTTTGTGAAGTGCTCAGAGTTTAGACAGATGTGGAAGATGCCAAGGTCATCCACTGTATATTACCAGTTGTCTTGACTTTTGTCTTGCCACTGGACTTTAATGACTCTGGAAGAGAGAGTGAGGTTGATGGCTTTGTGTAACTCTGCCTCACTTAAATCCAATTCACCCGTGAGTCAAGACCTCACCCATGATATCACTGGTGCTCTTTGAAAATGAAGAATGAACCACAACATTGGTATAGGGAACTTCCAGGTGAGGAAATTCTCTCTATTAATGCAAGTCAATATCTCCTCTGAAACTTAGAGTCTTAGAAAGTTGCCTAGGCCACTGAAAGGTTGAGTAACTTGTCATGTAGACAGTATTGTCAGAAGCAAGAATTGAACCCAGGTGTTGGGCTGGCTACATCATGCTGCCTCTTATCCAGCCAACTTATCTTCCTAAACAAATTTTTTCTTAAGTCACCATTCACATAAGCTGACACTTTGTGAATTCTTCCTGGATGTATAGAGGGAAGGGGCAGGTAGCTCCTAGCTGGAGCTCAGAGAATGAAATTTTGACAGATTCAAGAAAGAAGGTACACCTTTTTCCTATCATTTTTTCCAATGAAGAAAATAATCTTCAAGCTAGAGAGGGTCAGACAAATGTGGCAAAGAAGAAACTGAAGCCAAAGATTGGAGAGGAGATGGTAAGCATTTCGGTATTTTAAATGAGTTTTAATCTCCTGATCCAGAAGAATAATGCTAAAGGATGCTGAAAGAATGTACAAATGTGAGTTCAGAGACAATGTCAATAATCTCTGAAGTCACAGTGAATAGAAGATGGGTCCCAAGACTGAAAAAAGTGTAAATGTTATCCAGATTTTTTTAAAAAGGTGGTAAATGATAAATGGCAGAAACTATATACTGCTAGTAAGAACCTGGCAAAAATGTAAAAAATATTACTAAAAAATCATTCCTTGGTCCAATTCTGGTTCTTAAGGAAAGGAAACATAGTTATACCCACTTGAATCTAACTTTGGGGTATATAAATAGCATTGCTCTTGTGAAGTGTGTATGTGATGCAATGTCTTTCAGGTGAACTTGGGAACAGCCACAGAAACCCCCACTCCTCTCTGCTACTGACTTATCTCCTTATTAATTCTCTCTCCAGGTCCAAGGGCAGTCCATTGGATATGCTGGGAATTTGATATCTCTGAAATGACCAAAGTTGCAGAAACTGTCTCTAATTAGCTTAGTCCTCACTGCAAAATAACACTGGGTAAATCTCTTCTCCCAATGGATAACTCTCCCTTCTCAGTCTCAAACCTTGAATTTATAGACTGAGACAAAAATCACTGTTAATGGCCAGGTAATTTATCAGCAGTATCCAGTAGCATTTAAATGCAGTTAAACATTCAAACAACCTTCCTGCTAATCTGAGGGAGAAGGGGTGATTCTGAAAAAAGGAACTGATATTTCAATTTTAGGAAAGGCAGGAGGAAGAGAGAAGCTGTTGAATGGTCTTAATTCTCACCAACTGCCATAACTCGTCCAGTTCTTCCTGATCTCAAGTCCTATGACACCTGCTACACTCCTGTCTTTTCTCCTCTTATTGATTGGTCTACATGCTCATCCACATAAACCTTGCTCTCAACTCTGTATCTCCATTGTCCGGAACACCAAAATCTAGGCAGAAGTTTCTTCCTCAAGGTCAATGGAACCCCAAAACAAACAGTTCTCAATGCCTGTGAAGGGTCTAGTATGGAAGGTTCCACGTCATCCTGAAAGGTCTTCCAAAGTCTATAATCCTGGGACTTGCTTGGCAAACTGGGACATATAAACAGTAGCATATAAACCACTGGTAGAATACTTGCTTGCCAAAAAAAAATGGATACAGGAAGACATACCTTCCTCCTCATTGTCACCTGTGGGTCCCACTTCTGTGGTCTTGGCAAATGAAGCTGCAAATGTAAAAGCAACCAAGGAAATCTAGCAAGTTTTATATTCAGGTAATGGCATCCAGGAAATCATTTCTGGCCATGATTAAGGGTAGATTCAGTCTGGGGTGGAGATGTGGGTAGAACCTATGCAGGTAAATGCTAAGGTAGACAAAAGGGCTCATTTGTTTGTTTTACAAATGCTTTGATCTAGAGTCTAAACTATTAATCTTAACTTTTTTGTGTGTGATGGAACCCTCAGGCAGTCTAGTGAAACCTATTGACACCTTCCCAGAACGAAGTTTTTAAATGCATAAAATAAAATACATAGGATTACAAGGGAAACAGTTACATTGAAAAACATCATGGATCCCATGTAAAAAACTTGTGATCTGGAATGAGTAGATCTCATTGAATGTACCATTCATGAGTGGTTTGGATAAGGATAGGCCAAAGGTTGGGCAGTGCTCCTTTGAAGTCAGGGGACATACCCGTGAATCCATTGGTTAATCTATTTGTCACATCCTTTATCTTTTTTTTTTTTTTTGAAGGAGGGGCACAGTTTGATCAGAGCTATAACTGATAATTTTTTTGCCTAGGGCAACAAAAACTGACTCTAGATGGGAAAGGAAAGCAAGCAGCATGAAAGATGTCCACAAATAAAATTTTAAAACATTTTAAAAATTGCTATTGATGCCTTTTATTTTTACATCACCTTAATTTCCCAGTACCCAAATGGGTGGTGCAGTGGATAGAGTGCAAGTCCTGGAGTCAGGAGTTCAAATCTGGCTTCAGACACTTACTAGCTGTGTGACCCCAGGTAAGTCACTTAACCCTGTTTGCCTCAGTTTCCTCGTCTGTAAAATGAGCTAGAGAAGGAAATGACAAACCACTGTAGTATCTTTGCCAAGAAAATTCCAAAAGAAGCCATGAAGATTCAGACACGACTGAAAAACAACTAAACAATAACAACAATTTCCCAACATTTCCTTTTTTCTCCTTCAACCCTCTCCCTAGAAAGCCATAAAGAATAATAAAGGAAAAGTGGGGGGGAGAAAGCAGTTCAGCAAAACTAGCCAACACATCAGTCAACTATGACAGCATACACTGTGTCAGTTAACTTTTTAAGCTGGGACACTAGCCCCTTGTACAGTGATGGAACATCCATGAGATGAGGGAAGAGGAAGAGGGGCTGGTGGGGGAGAGTCAGGACAGGAAAGGGGAAGAATTCATCTGGGGCTGCTAGTGAAGAATGTAGGAAATCTGATGACTTCCTATTTTATTTAATTCTTTTTGCCAATGAGGTGTTAAATTCTATCATTTTTACACTGGTGAAGGATTGCAAGTGCTTTCAGCACCCTCGAAATTTGGCATGTTGGGACAAAATCCCAGTTGCCTTGCCCTAATTATGGCTTACCTATACCAGATGGTTTGTGAATGTCTGGCAAAGAATGCAATAATACAAGGATCAATCAAAGGTTTACAACCTAACTACATTTCCTTTTTTTTAGTAAGATGATTAGATTGTTGGAGAAGAGAAATGCTATATACTTTGTATATCTTAATTTCAGCAAGGTATTTGACAAAGTTTTTCATTATATCCTTGTGGATGAGATGGTATTATTTTTGCTCTCCAAGCAAAATTAATCCTTCTATGTGACAGTGTTTTCTACATTTGAAGAGAAGAATTATGTCCCTCTCTAAATCTTTCCTTTCCCATCTAGGAGGGTTTTCAGGTGGCTGAACAATTATAACCAAAAAGTCTTGATGAATGGGGTGACACAGATGTTATAAGTTGTCCCTGGTATGGTGTCACAGGACTCTTTCTTGTTCAGCACTTTTATCAATGACTTGTATAAAAATGAAGAAGATGAGTTCTTCACATCTGCTAATATTACAAATCTCTGAGGTAAAGCTAACAAAAAATGGCAGAGTCAGGCTTCGAAATGATCCTGACAGGCTAGAATACCAGACCAAAGCCAAAAGGACTAAATTTAGCAGGGACAAATATAAAATCTTGGTTTTAGGGGGGGAAATGTGCCAATACAGGATAAGAAGGAAGAAAATAAGCATTTATTAAGTACCTACTATGTACCAGGCATTGTGCTAAGTGCTTTATAAATATTATCTCATTTAATCCTCACAACAACCCTAGGGGGCAGGTGTTATTATCTTTGCTTTACAGTTGAGGAAAATGGGGTTAAATGACTTGGCCAAAGTTACATAGCTAGTAAGAGGGTGAGTTAGGATTTGAACTCACATTTTCCTGACTACAAGCTCACTGGGCTAACTAGTTGATAACTTGACTATAGTTCATGTGAAAATCAACTGGAGGTTTTTGTGGGCTACAACAATCGATATGAACTATGTTGTGGCATTCTTTGATAATATTGAAGCAGTTAGGTAACCCAATGGATAGAGGAATAGACCTGGAGTCAGTGAGATCCAAGTTCAAATCCAGACTCAGACGTTTACTAGCCCTGTCATTCCACCTCTGCCTGCCTTCATCTCTACATCTGTAAAATGCAGCTGGGTGGTTCAGTGGATAGAGCGCTAAGCCTGAAGTCAGGAAGATTCATCTTACTGAGTTCAAATCTGGCCTCAGACACTTATTAGCTGTTGTGAACCTGGCCAAGTCATTTAATCCAATTTGCCTCAGTTTCCTCATCTGTAAAATGATCTGGAGAAGGAAATGGCAAACCACTTCAGTATCTTTACTAAAGACCCCTTTGGTCGTGAAGAGTCAGACACAACTGAAAATGATTAAACCCAAAAATGGGCATATTAATAATACCTCCTGCCCAATGTTGTTGTGAGGATAAAATGAAGTAATATGTATAAGGTACTTTGTAAATCTTAAAATGCTATGTTAAAGCTAAGTATTTTAATAATTAAAAAAATTAAAGGTATCCAAATAATAATAAATAATAATAAATGGACTGTTTAGGCCATATCTGGAGTTCTGGGTTCCATTAGAAATGCTTATTTTATTCCAGAAATTAACAATTAAATACATTTAGTTTTTTAAAAAAAGACATTAATGAATTGGAACATAATAGGCCAAAGATGATTAGAATGATTGAGTGTCTAGAAAGAAACCAGATCACATGTAGGACAGCTGAGAAAAGTGGGAATGTTTAGCTTGGAGAAGAGGAGATTTTGGTGTTGGGAAATGCCAGCTGCTTTCAGATCTTCGAAGGGCTGTCATCTGGATTAGGGCCTGGCCTTGCTGTATAGGAGTCTGGAAGGTTAAACTAGTACCAACAGATGGAAGTTGGAGGTTGGCAGTTTCCTAAATGAAAAGAACTTTCAAATAGTTCTAGGTGTCAAAAAAAATAGAAAAGACTGCTTGATGAAACATTGGAAAACTCCAGCACTGGGAGTAACCTCAGAGACCACCCAGGCTAATTTGTAGCCCCCAAGAGAATGCCCTGCTACATATCCAACACGGGGTCAGCTAGCCCAGAGGCCTGCCTGCAATGCTCCCAGAAGCCCCTGGAACCAGATTAAAACATAATTGGAAACTATGAGACAACAATTAAAAGAAAATAAATGGAACCTTGATCGTATTAACATGTGGTTCTTTAAGTCAATATGCTGTCTGTATGGAACCTTATGAATGGTGTAGTGGCCCTAATTTTTATTTAAGTTTGACATCACTTATCTAACCTATGCCTGAATGTTTCCAATAAGGGGGATCACGTTGATTATCAAAAAAATTTTTCCTTACTTCAAACCTAAATTTTTTCCATTTGAAACTTCCAATCATTGCTCCTGATTCTGCCCTCTGGGGCTAAGAAGGAAAGTCTTATGCTCCCTTTCACATGACAGCCCTTTAGAAAGGGGTCTAGCAAGTAGAAGGCCCAATGGCCCTGCAGTCAGGAAGACATGAGTTCAAATCCTGTCTCACCCTCTTACTAGCTATGTGATTCTGGTCAAGTCACTTTGCCTCAGTTTCCTCAACTGTAAAATAAAAATAATAACAGCACCTACCCCTTAGGGTTGTTGTGAGGATTAAATGAGGTAATATTTGTAAAGCACTTAGCACAGTGCCCGAGATGGGCAGTTAGGGCAGTCTGCGGTAGAGGTGTGGGTAGAACCTATGCGAGTTAATGCTGATACTTACATGGCAGATTGCCATAACTGTACATCTCATATGGGATGAAATTGATGCCATTTGCCATTCTGGCTGCCTTCCTCTAGACATATACTACCTTACCAATGTCCTTCCTAAAATGTGATACCCAGAAATGAACAGAGTACTCCAGGTATGGTCTAATCATGCTAAAGTTTTCAGTTGGTTTTCTATTGTGTCTGACTCTTCATGTATAATATGTAATCACACCCCTAGACCTGTGACTCTCTTAATTCAGTCTAAGAGTATATTAACTTTCTTGTAATGTCCCTAGAAGTTCAAATTATGGCTGTGTTACCTCCTATCAGGGACATTTTTGATAGGTTCTTTCTTGGGTAGGGTGGGGACAGGTAGGCGGCACAATGGATAAAGTGCCAGGCTTGGAATCAAGAAGACTCATCTTCCTGAGTTCAAATCTGGCCTCAGACATTTACTAGTTGTGTGACCCTGGGCAAGTCACTTACCCCTGTTCACCTCAGTTTTCTCATCTGTAAAAATGAGCTGGAGAAGGAAACGGCAAACCACTTCAAAAGCCCAAATGGGATCATGAAGACCTGGACATGACTGAAAAATGGCTAAACAAAATTCTCAGGAAAGAAAACTACTCTTAATGTTCTCTAGCATTCTTTCCACTCTGCTTCTCTAAGAGGGAGTATGAAAAGTGGAAAGAAGGGTGGCTTTTTAGTCAAGAAAGCTTATGTTCAAGTCCTGAGTCCACTCACTTCACAGAACCTCTCAATGCTTCCTGATAATGCTCTGATGATAATTTACCAATAGGTTGTTGATCTGTATCAATATCTACACCTAGAGTTCACCACAAAGATAAGATCACAGGTCTGGAATAAGGAGGGAAGAGAGTGTCTTCCATGAGGGAGAAGGACTTCCAAAAGCACACTGGGATTAAAATATAATTGGGAAATATTTGACAAAACTTCACTGGGAGGGAGTGGTGCCATGCTAAATCTCACACAGATCTTCCACAAAATTGTTGACTGTTACACGAATACTTTGGCATTGACTTTAAATAAATTGACCTTTTTAACAATTGGTCTGACACATTCTCCACTCAGCCTGGGCAAAGAGCTATTTTCAAAGTGGCTTTTAAAGGCCAACTGCCCTCCACTTTTTTTTTTTTTTTTAGCATTTTTGGCCTGCTATTCCAGTCAGTCTCCTTTAAGACCCGGTTGCATCCTGGGTGTCTAAAGTGTGGGAGAGATAATAGCATTTGGAGCATCTTTATTACTGCCTGAGTTCCAGGTCCCCCAGCTAGTAGGCAAAGAAGAAGCCATATACATCTCCAGCGCTGGTGATCAGAGCTGGCATGATGCTTGATAACAGAATTTCTCAGACAACAGGCCCAGGCTGGGGAATTTTAATATTGTCTTTCCCTACAAGTAATTTCCAATGTTTATGCTCTGTGGAGCCCCTTTCGAGTGTCAGAGCAGAACGAATGCCAGTTTTAATGGACTTGCTAAATCATAAAAACTGCTTGCAAAATTGCATCTGATTAAAACAGGAAAATGTTCCATTATTCAGAAAAATCTCCCTGCAGAAGCTCCCCGGGGTGGCTGGAGGTGGAGAGACGGAGGGAGTGCCCAGGTCCTACAGTGTTCTCTCTGTGCAGGAAAGGTGTGTCTCCTTCGGCAGGCCTTGTGTCCTGCTTTTCTTTGCCATCCCTGCCCCTCCCCAACCTCTTTGCTTTCCACAAGGGAAAGGAAATTGACATTAGTCATTTCATAATTAATTCATATGCTAACACATTATCAGCTGTGACACAATATGCACTCCAATGTTCAGCAAGGTTGAGTAGTATACCATTGGTGATATTCCGAGACCACCAAAAGGCCAAAACCTGAGCTGGCTAAGGGGAAGCCAATGGGGACAAAGCCAGCATCCTTCTTCTCTCTAGAAGCTTTCTCCGGATGGATAACCACCAATCCACTTCCAAATCCTGATCAGAAGGATGTTCCATACCACTGACCCCATGAAGGTTTCTCTGAATTGTTTCCCCTATAAGATGGGGCAACAATAACGGAGGTCATAGTACTGTTGGGTCATAGGATCGAAGATTTAGAAGCAGAAAGGATTTTAGAACTCCTCTGGTCCAATATCGCCATTTTATAGATGAAGAAAATGAGTCTCAAGAAGGAGAGATGATTTACCCAGGGTGACAAAAGTAATACCTGGCAGAGGTTAGATCTGAACCCAAATTCTCTGACTCCAAATCCAGTGTCTTTTTCATTGTTTTTGCCCCAAAGGCCAAAGCCATGCTTCTATTTGAGCTTTATCAGGGAATGGTCAATGAGCCAGAGTTGGTCAGCCAACCAGACACTCAGCTAATCAGTCAATCAAATAATTAATCAAACAGTATGCTCTGTTAAAAGAACCTTGAACTGAAGGCAGGGGAAAGATACAAAGGAACAAAACCATCTTTGTGCCCGGGGAAGATTACAGTCCTGTGACAGAGACAGGACCTACCTGATGAACATGTAAGGGCCAGCACAGAGCTAGACACACTGGACATTTTTAGTAAATGCTGAATAATGTACAGAAGACAGAGGCAGAAAAGAAGGTGCATAACTGTTTACAATTCACGTGCAAGATGCTGTGCTGGACGCTGTGGGGATCCACTGAGTGATGAGATGTGCCCTGCCCTTGGGGAGCTTATAGTCTAGAAAGGGAGATTATCATATGAGATAGAAGGTAAAGATGCAATGCTAGGGAAGTGAGAGACACACATTTCTATAGCTCTAAGGCCTTCAAAGTGACCAGCTACTCTTCTAGGCAGCTGGTAGAGGCATCCTCCTCTTTTTACAGATGGGGAAACTGAGCTCAGTGACTCTCCTGGGATCACACAGCTGGCAAGATCAGAGCCAGGACTGGAAGTCAAGTCCTGATGCCAGATGTAGCCCTCTGCTGCACCACACTGCCAAGGGTATAAAATGCGGTTGATATTTAAAGGAGGGACAGAACGCTTGTGGCTGGGAGGATCAGGAAAAGCTTCATGGAGGAGGTAGCATTTTACCTGGGCCACATAGAATGAGTAGGTATTGAGCAGGAGGAACTAGAAAGAGAAGACGTTAGAGGCAGGCAGACAGGCAGGCAGGCAAGAAGAAAACAAGTGTGCCTGGTACTGTGCCAAGTGCTTCACAAATATTATCTTATTTGATCCTCATAACAACCCTGGGAAGTAGGTGCTATTATTATCCCCATTTTACAGATGAAGAAACTTTGGTAAACAGAAGATAAGTGACTTTCCCAGGGTCACATAGCTAATAAGTATCTGAGACAGGATTTGAACTCAGGTCTTCCTAACTTGTGCAGCCAGGTGGTGCAGTAGATAGAATGACAGGCCTGGAGTCAAGAAAACTCATTTCCTGAGTTAAAATCTGATCTCAGATACTTAATAACTGTGTGACCCTGGGCAAGTCACTTCACCCTGGTTGTCTCAGTTTCCTCATCTATAAAATGAGCTGAAGAAAGAAATGTTAAACCACTCCAGTGTCTTTGCCAAGAAAATTTCAAATAGGCTCACAAAAAGTCAGACATGACTGAACAACTGAACAACATCAACAACGTCCTGACTTAAGCCCAACAATTCAGCTGTTGTACCACCTGGCAACTAGGCAACTAGTGTGAGATTACCTGGCAGCTAGACAGATTGGAAAGGAAGAGTATAGAGGCAGGAAGACCAGGTTATTACAACAGGTAGGAGGTGGTGAGGTGATGAGGACCTGAGTTAGGATGGTGACAAAAGAATGGAAAAGAGGGTTCTGGAGACCTGGCAACTGATTGGATGTGGGCATCAAAGGAGAGGGAGGGGCCAAAGATGACCCTCAGGCAGAACTTCTTAACTTTCAAGGAGCTATGGGCCCTCGTTGGCAGGCTGGTGAACCCTATGCAGCCCTTCTCAGAATTATATTTTTAAATGCACAAAGTAAAATGCATAGAATTCCAAACGAAACTAATTATATTAAAATGCAATTATCAAAATATTTTTTAAAATACAAGTTCGTGGACTCTAGAATCCTTGCTCTTAAGTTTTGGAGCCTGCTTGATAGGGAGGAAGATGAATAGAAATGAAGATGACAGCCTGCCTGAGGGCAACGGCACCCCGAGGCACATTTGAGTTTCTCAGGCCAGTTTGGGTGTAAGATCCTGGTACCTGCTCGTGAGCCTCCATCACCATCTGAGTCTCCACCCAGCCTGCCAGAATTTAGAAGAGTGGCCTCACAGGGAGGCAAAAGGCAAAATTTATTTAAAATAAAATGCAAGTAAGTAACAAAGGGTTAATTGAGCAAGAACACACTCTCAGCACCCAGTTCTCAGACTTCTTTATCTCCTCCAGGCCAGGAGCCTTTCCACCCCGGACAGTCCTCCGCCCTGAGGCCCTGCTCTCCTGATTGGCGAATCCTTAGGTTACTTGGCCCAACTGCGCTCATCTCATTTCCAGCTTGATTTACTCTCTGGACTTCTCCATCTCCTCACCTGTCTCCCTTTCTCATCTCTCCCTTTCTTCCCCATCCCCTTTCAGTCTCTCTTAATTTTTAAAAATATATAATATTTTATTTTTTTCCCAAAATGCATGTTAAAACAATTTAACATTTTTTAAAAAATTGAGTTCCAAATTCTATTTCTTCCTTCCTCTTCCTAAGACAGTAAACAATCAGATATAGGTTATACAGTTGCAATCATGTAAAACATTTCCACGTCAGTCATTTTGTACAAGAAGCCAGTCTTTCTTTATTGTTATTGTTTATTTGTTTTTTAATTTGGGGGACTCTTTGTGACCTCATTTGGAGTTTTCTTGGCAAAAGTACTGATGTGCTTGCCATTTCCTTCTCCAGCTCATTTTACAGTTGAGTAAACTGAGGCAAAGAAGGTTAAGGGACTTGACCAAGGTCACATAGCTAGTAAGTGTCTGAGGCTGCATTTGAACCCAGGTCTTTCTGACTCCAGGCCTGGTGCTCCAGCTGCTGGGCTTCCTAGCTGCCCAATCTCTCCTTATTTATCATCTTCTTGAGGGTAAGGACTGTCTTATTGGCTTGTATTGTATCTTCAGCTCTTGGCACAGTGCTTATGATATAGTGGGGTAAAATATAGGAAGAGAAGAGAAAAGAGCTGAGGTGTCAATGTGGAGAGGCTGCTGGAGTGATGGGCGTAATCAGAGTCCCTTTGGGTTAGTTGAAGATTCAAAGATGGGGGACATGATCTTCACAGTAGAGCTGGAAAATCTCTGCTTAGACGTAAGGTCACACAGGTTTAGAGCCACAAGGGTCCTCAGAGCCCTCATTTCATAGGAAATTAAGGCAGATCACTCAGCTAGTAAGTATTTGGGATGGGTTTCAAACCCAGGCCTTTCTGACTCCCAGTCTAGCTCCCTAGCCACTATGCCGTGTTGCCTCACCAATTCACTGATGCCAGGCCACTAGGGAAAGATCATAGTCCAGAGATGGGATGAAACTTTGGAGGACTTGTGACATTTTATGTCATGTATTAGGCACAGTAGCCGGTGACTACATGGAGATGTCTCTCAGTGGCCACCTCATTCCTCTTCTGGATAAATGCAGGGGTCCCCAGTGGGCCACAACACTAGTAAGTATACTATTCTGCCTGTTATACTCAACTGTTGTCTTTATACCTCTATCCTCTTGGCCAGGATCCTACCCATGGTTTGGTGTTGACAGACTGGAAAAATGCTATTTGTACATAATACTGTGTAGCTGCCATTTGTATTTTCTTGGCACTGGAACATTAAGCGAGAAGGCATGCTAAGCCATAATACAACATAAGAAAATGACTAGTTCAAGCAGAAAAGCTCATTCAAACGAAAACAGAGACTTTTTTTATATACAGACCCATTTGCTGGAGGGCTCTACAACCCCGTTTATGTTCCCTCAAAGGACCTGGAAAGTACGTCAGGCCAATCCTGTCCAACCATAAAAAGGCCTCTGCATGAACTCCACTACCTGGGCTGGCTGGTCGGCCTTGGTAAGCGTACTCCCCTTGGGGTTCTCAGAAAAGCAGTGACCTGCTCAGAAATGAAAACTGTATTCAAAATTCAGTGAGTGTTCTAATTTAGTTCTACAAGCCACAGCCTTCATAGAGCATTTACCCTCAACACCAGCCTCTTCAGGTATGATCCATGCTCTTTGAATATCCCCGGAAGTGAGTTGCAGCTTCAGTTCAAATAAAGCTTTCTAGAGGGCAAATATAACAGAAGTCAGCTTTATCTGCTTTATTGGTCTGAATCTAAGTCAGCCAAACATGAACTACATGCCAAAGTGAGATATCATTGAAAAGAAAAAATATATATATATGTACACATATAATTATGAAATATATGTATGTATGTTGCAATCCAGTAAGAGCCTTTGGTTTTAGCAACAGAACACCAACAGAGTACAATTCATCTGCAAACTTGCCTACAAGAAGATAGGATCGTAGATCAGGGCAAGAGGCCTTTCAGTCTGAGCACCTCAGACTTTTTTACAGAAGAGAAAACTGAGGCCCCCCCAAAATTAAATGCTTTGCCCCAGGTCACACAAAAAGTGAGATTTGAATCCAGGTCCTCTCATTCTATACCTGATCTGGTCTCATAGTTTATAATGTGAGATAAAAGATTAGAACCTGGGTGGGGGGGGTCAGCTAGGCAGTGCAGTAGATAGAGCACTGGCCCTGGAGTCAGGAGGACCGAGTTCAAATCCGGCCTCAGACACAAAACACTCACTAGGTGTGTGATCGGGCAAGTCACTTAACCCCCAATTCCCCATTTAAAAAAAAAAAAAAAGATTAGAACCTGGGTCTTCTTGACTCCAGAACTAGCACTCATTGGTTAATAGATTCAGCATTTCTACTTTAGAGGTCAGATAGTCTTATCTTCTCCCCACCCCCACACCTTTATTTTACAGATCACACATCAGGAACGATTTGTGTAAGCCTATAGATAGCGATCCAGGCAGGTCTCAAGTCCGTGACCTTGGATTCCATAACCAGTGCCCCTTCCATTATATTGCATGATTCTACTTTTCATATGAGTATATATGGTTTCATATAACCTAATCCTGAAATATATTTTCAGCTGGCTTTCTCTTGCCACTTGACATGTTCTTGGCATTACAAGCTCAGTATTATGCCTAGGAAGGCATCATTGAGAAAGTTAAGCTACCTCAACAGCCATGTGCCTCAAAGGCCATTTTCTGGCTCTGCTCATCTTCACCCATGCCCTGCTTCATTTGAGCAAGTGATCAGGGGCCTCAAAACACATGTTTCTTCATGTAAAATATACACATTTCAGGTGGTAGATTCTAGTCAGCCATAGAGTACTACCTGTCCCTCCCCCTGGATCAGTGCTTCAGGCATCGGTCCAGAGGAGGCCTGTGCCATGTTCCTTTCCTCTGAGAGATGTTCCCATCTGCAGGTTACCAGGTTCACTTCATAGCTCAGCCATTCAACGCTTCCTCATAGTATGCCTCAGTTTCCTCACCCATGTAGTGACCATGGTGATAACCCAGACAGGGGTGTGGTTAATTAAGCACAGTGAGGTTTCCAGCCAAAAACTGCTACCCTAGCAGAATGCTCCATTCCTCTTCTCTCCCTGGAGACTCCCAGATAAATGTTTCTTGGCTACTGAAGGCTGTGCGGGCTAGATTCTCTTCTACTTGACTGTGGCTGTTTCCCGACCTCACCTTTTCCACCTGTCTCGTTTGTTCCCCTCAAAGTCCCTCCTGGCCCCAAACTCAGCAGCTGCCTGTCACCCTCTGTCCTCTCTGCTGCAGAAATTATTTTTATAAACTCCTTCTTGACTGAAGAGCCACTTTAAAGAATTTAAAACAGCACCACTCTCTTCTAATGAGAAGGATGAGAGATGCCGAGGCATTAAATTCTCCTGAGCTTTCCCATAGTGCTCTGATGTCGGCATCTCTGGAAATATTTCTTTCTGCACAATACACAAAATATGGGCTCTGGAGACTCGTCACCTATATCAGAGTCATCCCCTTTAACTACCTTTCTCCTTCCAAGGCTACCCTCCTCCACATATATCAGGCTACAGATACACAAGTCAAATCTCAGAGACTATTAGAAATGGAAGAGACCTTAGAAATCATCTAAGTCTGTCCCCATCCTTTTGCAATTGAGGAAACTGAGGCTCATGAGAAGCAGTCAGACCTCAAATCTAGCTTCTCTAATTCCCAAGCCTAATGTCCTTTCTATCAGACCCTATAGGGTTCCTTCCTTTGTTTCACTCATAAGACTGTGAGCTCCTTGAGAGTAAGGACTATCTTTGGCCTTGGCAAATAGAGGATGCTTAATAAATGAACATTGAAGGAAAGAAAGAAACAAGCATTTATTAACCAGGAAAAAGCAGTGATGCCACCCTATAAACCAAAGCAAGGAAATTCTTTGTGTTAGGGATCCTGACCAGCTCCTTCCTAGCTTTTCTAAGGAGTTACTGAACAGTGCATAGACAGAGAGGGTCTTTGTTCAGCACCTGATGCCCTGAGGGATTCTCTATCCCCCACTCCACTACCCTTGCCATCCAGGATCTGGTGATTGCCTCAAGCTTCCCTTTACTTTCTGAGTGCCTCTGTTTGAGCATGGCACTAGACTGGGTAGGTAGATCAAACATTCTGGGTCTCTAAGAAAACATGGATTTCTGGTGGGTGTCTGTGGGTGGCAGGGGGGAATTGGGGACTGACTTGAGTTGATCACATGACCAGAAGTGACACTTAACTGATGAGAACTGACCTCGGCAGGTCTGGATAGACTAGTGTCTGAGAGTGTGGTTCTGAGGCCTCACTGTCTCTAATAGGGAAGCATCAGTCCCCTCTCCACATGCATCAATTGGAGAGCATTCCAATGGGTCTATGGTGAGTGGTACCAATGATGAGTGCTCTGGGTGGAGTTCAAAGGCAGAGCAGGGTAATATCACTATATTGGATGTCAACTGAAGTGAGTGGGCCATTACCTAAGACTTAGAACCCATTTGTGTCTGGTAGTGACCTTCATTACAATGGTAGTAGTCATACTAGGACTTGACTTGTCATTCCCAGCACTTTATGATCTCTAAGCACTTACTAGACATTCACAGAACACATGCATCAAGAAAGTTGGCTCATAGGAGGTTGACAACTACCTGAAACAGATCAACTGTCTCCTACTCCCAGTCTCCTGCTTTAGGACATAGGTTCAACTTTCAAAGGCTTCTATGAGGAGAGACTAGAACCCAAGAGGTAGAAATGTCTAGGACCAAGGACCACAGCAAGTCAGATCAGGGATAAGTAATTTCCTTTCCCTGGACTCTGGTTATCCCAACAGGGGAGGGGAGAGGAGACTTTGGAGATACTCCAGGAAGGAAACAGCTGAATAGCTGATAAACCTCGTTATGAGCACTCACTGGGAAATACGTATATCAGCTTTCTAAGTAGTTGTTCATTTACTGGGCCAGAGACAGAGAGGCAGCATGGGCTAGGCAATGGGTCTAAGGTCAGAGGACTCAGATTCAAATTCTAGCCATGCTCCTTGTTACCTGTGTGACCTTGGGTAAGTCACTTAAACTGGGCCTCCATTTCCTCATCTGCCAAATCAGGGGGCCTGATACAATTATCTCCAAGGTCTCTTCTAGTCCTCCATCCTATGAAATTTGAGTTACTAAGTTGTAGAGGTTCATGTTTACATATTGCCTCAAAGTTTACAAAATACTTTCCTAATGACAACCCTGTGATGTGGGTAGCACAGGTATTATTAATATTGTTGTTGTTGTTAAAGAAACTGAGGTTCAGAGAGGAGCTGCTCATTGTCACACACAGTTTTTTAAGTATCAGAGACAGGGCTCAAACCCAGTTCCCCTGATTCCATGTCCTTTGCTCCTGCAGCTTTACCATACAGCCTCTTCTTGGCCTAGCATATAAATTACACACTGTTCAGTCTGGCCTTCAAAGCTCCTTAGCCAAAACTCTCTCTTTTCCCCCACAGTCACTGCTGTCCATCCACCTCTCCCCTTCCCAAATTCAAACTGCACCCTTGCCAAGCTAACCTGCTTCTCATCCATCCCCACAGCACACCATTGGCCCTTCTGGACCATTCTCACTGGGATGACTTTCACCTCTTCTTTGGCAATGTATGTCCCTTCCCTCCTTCTAAATTCTTCTCAACTTTCACTTCCTCCAAGGAGCTCCTCCAATTGAGTTTTTTACTCTATTGTTTCTTTCCCTGTCGTTAAACATTCATTATTTAAGTTGTATGTGTCAGGTTCACAGAATTACAAAATATCAGAGCTGGAAGGGGTGTTAGGGAGAACCTAATCCACCTCCCTCATTTTACAGATGATAATTCTTGAGGTTCCCATTGGAGAAGTGACTTGCTCAAGGTTACACACTTTTAAGTCAAGCATTACTTTATTATATTACATTCGATTAAGGTGTACTCAATAAACATTTATTAGGCACCCATTATATTCAAGGTATGTTGCTTTGTCTTAAATTCTGTGTGTGCTTCATCTGCCTAAGAGACTGTAAACTCCTTGAGGGCAGAATCAGTGTCTTAACTAAACTTCAGATCTCCCCAGCATTCTGCCCAAGTTTTTACTGTTGTTGTTTAGTCATATTTCAGTCATGTCTGACTCTTTGTGACCCCATTTGGGGTTTTCTTGTTAGAGATAGTGGAGTAGTTTTGCCATTTCATTTTCCAGCTCATTTGACAGATGAGGAAACTGAGGCAAACAGGGTTAAATGATTTGCCCAGGGTCACATAGCTAATCAGTGTCTGAGGCCAGATTTGAGCTCAGCTCTTTCTGACTCTAGGCTCAGGGCTCTATCCACTGTACCACTTGGTAAGTAAGAGCCTATTAGATATGGGTTACAATAAATTGCTTATACATATGTCTCCCCAGCTAGATTACAAGCTTTATGTTATTTAGGAGTGTCTTCCATTTTCTCTGCAGCCATTCGTAATGCTTAATTGAGGGCCTTGCATACAGTGGCTGCATCTACCCGACTGAATTCACTTTGGATTCTCTTTTCCCTCTTCCGTTAAAACCCATGGCTCTCAGATCAGCAAGCGCAGTCCCCCCGCTCTCCTCTGGAGCTCTTTGAAAGACCTTGGTTTGACTGTCGACGGGTATGTATCTCACTATGATTAATACAGGGACATTTCAAGCCCAGAAACCTGACATCTGCTCATGCCAAGTGTTTATTGGGAGGAAGGTATCTGTAAGGCAGCATCTGGAGATAGCAGGACTCAGGCTGGGCAGGGAGGGGAGGGAGCTTGGGGGAGGAGAGGCCAGGCTGTCTCTCTCTGCTGCTCTGCACCCAGTATAGAAAGGTGGAAACAAACATCAGACTGGAACATTCAGGATTACAATTCATCCTTGACTTTCTCACCTGCCCTTTCCTGGCAGGTCTCAAGGTTTCCATCCCTCGGCCCTTTGAGGGCTCATGTAACTCCCTGCTTGTCCTTGCTCCCCATATACCACATTCTCAGGATAATGAAAACGTAATGTGCTTGCATTTCAAGGTGGTTGATAAAGGGAGAGTGAGCACAACATTTTACCCTGGTTTCCCAAGGAGAAAGATGAAAAGAGCATATAAAAATGATGGGATGGTGAGGTGGGACAAGAAAAGAGCAGGAGTGATAGTGCTAGAGAAAGAAATTTTACACACGTGCGCGCGCGCGCGCACACACACACACACACACACACACACACACACACACACACACACAC
>NW_020954594.1:5243531-5314302 GCF_900497805.2 Vombatus ursinus
CACACACACACACACACACACACACACACACACACACACACACACACACTTTGCCCTCAATAGTTAATGGGAGTGTTTTAGTCTTTGGGACCTCTTTGGAAGAAAAACAGTGAGTGGCCTTGATTGGTGAGTGCATAAACCCTCCCTCCCTACCTGGCCCCAGAGCTTGCTTCATGCCGTCCACCCTAGACACCTTGCCATCTTCCTCCTTTCCCCTTTCCACTTCTTCTTCTGGGAACAGTAATCAACTCAATACTATAAGTGCTGCTGGAAAAAAAAACATAATAATCAACTCTACTGTGGCTCCACTAACCATCCCTGTGACTTCCCAGAGCAAAACTCCCTTCCCTAGCCTCTGCTTCTCTTTGCAGGTTGTCTGAGCTTATTAGAATGCAAGCTACTGGAAGCCAGGGACTGTTTCACTTTTGTATTTGTATTACCAGCACCTAGCTTAGTGCTTGGCCCAGAGTGCCAAGGTACTTAATCAATATTTTTTCTTTCATTCATTCATTCATTCATTCATTCATTCATTCATTCACTGATAACTTTCAACTTGAAGATGTCATTTCCTATATGAGGTCTCTCTTGATTTTCCTGCCTCTTATTAGCAACCTATATACATGTTGTATTCCACCACCACCCAGCCCCTCTCCCAGTAGAATGTAAGCTCAGGGCAGAAACTGATTTGTTTTTGTTTGCATGTCTCCAGAGCCTAACACAGAGCTTGGCACATACTAAGCCCTTAATATATATTTGTTGAATAGAATGAAATTGGCTGCATTAAAAGAAAACCATTTCTATTACTTCCTTTGTAGCCTCCTCCAAGGAATTCAAAAGAAATTGCCTAATCATCCCCATCTTTAGAGAAGGAGATTATGGCCTGGGGAGGGCAGTTGATAATAATAACTTGACATTACATAACACATTAGGGTTTATGATGTCCTTTGATCATCACAACCTGTGAATTAGTCAGTTCAAGCTATTATTATCATTCCCATTTTATGGATAATGAAACTGAGGCTCAGGGGTTACTGCCTTGCCCAAAGTCACACTGAAATAACCAAGCTGTACCCTGAGGCCAGATCTCATACATAGGGAGTCAGTACTCTTTCTGGGCACGACACAGTCGTCTCACAGCGCTGATCCAGCTTACAGGCAAAGCCACCAATCCTGAGCCTTCCAGCCTCAGCATCGCTATTCCCCATCAGAAGTGCTGGCCACCAGCCGACTTCACATTCTGAGTTTGCTCCTTTTCACGGGCTTTGGATGATTAATAAATCTTGAACCAAATCATGCAGGGACCAGCGCAGACCTCTCGTTTCTATAAACAACATCTTCTCTGGGAAGTAGCAGGAGAGTGGTCTTTCTCTGGGAAGTAGCAGGAGAGTGGTCTTTGGGGACACCGCAACCTGGACTTGAGAAATAAGGGGGGGGGAGCCTGTAACTGAGAAGAACCTTCCTTTCGCCTCCGGGGATGGCGGGCTCTGACCTCAGAGTCCTTTCTCATCTCTAATTTCTATGATCCTATGATGTAAACCTCATTCCTCGTGCAGAGCCTCAGTCGCGGTTGAGGTGAACTTTCCTTAAAGAATGTCAAGGTGCTCAATCACTCACGGTAGTGATTAGGGAGAAAGTGTAGAACAGCCAGTTACCTAATCACCACCCTCCTGGGAAGAGAGGCTGAGGAGGCCCGCCTGAGCCTTGCCCATCAGCTCTGAGCGTGACCAGCCTTGCCCGGTCTGTAACCAGCCCCCAGCCTTCCTCTCATCCACTTGTATCCTAGCAATGCTCCCCGACAAGGTCACTACCAACATTATCAAGGATTTTTTCCAAACTATTGGTCAGATGCTGGCAACCCAACTTTGGTCAAGCTTGGCCTCCTTTCTTTTAGGGCTAAGTGACCCAGTGGGATTAAAATCTGCTTTAAAAGCCAGATGGGGGGAGATAGGATGGGGTGGGAAGCTCATTCGGGATCGGTTTAAAGCCTGTGGGGGTGGAGTGGCAGGGATGGAGCTCAATGTTGCTGTGTGGGAGTGGAGAAGGGCAGTAGTTGGGTTTGAGGTGGAAGAAGAGCAGGGCCAGCTTACCCACAGGCGGAATGTGTGGCATGACTTGAAGGGGAGCTGGGAAGGGTCCCTTGTGCAAAAATATCTGCCCCCTTCAGGATCCACAGGGTTTGAAACGCTCAGCGTTCAAGATCATGGAACCACAGAAATTAGAGCCAAAGGGGACCTTACAGGTCATATGGGCCAGGCCCTTCATTGCACAGAGGAGAAAAAAGAGTCCTAGGGAGTTAAAGGGTTGTTAGGGGGTGACACCTTAAATGCACTCTCTCCTTTCTTGCCCATTCTTTACTTACTTCTTTATGAATAGATTTGGTACTACCACTTCCCCTTAAACACCTTCAGTTGGCTTTCAATGCTCTCCACAACCATCTGCCACTCTCTTTTATCTCCATTATCTCAGCCCTATTCTTGGAAAACAGGTTCTGATCAAACTGGATTACTCTCTCTTCCCTGTATATACCCTACACCTTTCACTTTTTCGTGTTGCTCACTATTTTCCTGAGAATGTTTGCCTATACTTTAAATCCCAATATGAATGCCACCTTCTCCAATCAGCCTCTGCTGAGCCTCACAGTTGATGAAGACCTTACTTTCCCCAACTGGGACTTTCCATATCACTTTGTTTAATTCACTGATCATCTAAGATTGTGAATTATAGTCATTTGTTTGTGGCTCACTTCCCTACTGGACTGTAAGGTCCATGAAGTCAGGGATGGTATCCTAGCTCAGAGTTTGGCACACAACTGGTTTTGATAAATGTTTGTTAAATTGTGTAACTAATTCCCCAGTGTGAATAGGTTTATCCAGGTTTTTTAAAAGAATCTCAATATCAGAAAAGGCCTCAGAAACCATCTTGTCCAATCTGGACATGAACAAGAATATCTCCTTTGACATCAAATGAAAAGGGACTCTATCTTCCGATTGAAGGCCTACAGGGACGGAGGTCTCATGTCCTTCTATGTAGCCCATTTCACTTAGAGATAGTGCTTACTGTTGATATCATTAGGAAAATGTTCCTTAAATTGAGATGGTCTCTGTCTGTGTAACATCCATTTAGTGCTCCTGATTCTGACTTCTGGGGACTCTGTTCCCTGAAAGGAATGACCCAAGGTGGCAACTGCCTCCCCAATTCCTTATCTTTTTTTCTAACAGGTCTCTCATCACTCCTAGGTTGCTGACAGGATAAGAGTTGAAAGTGGGGAATGAGGCCTAGATTAGGGAAGTTTGGGATAATAGTGACAAGTCAACTTCATGTACTTTTCCATTTTACCCTGGGCCAGTCCTGGATTGAGACACACAACCCTGCTGCTGACTAATTGATACCTCCCCTCCACCAAAAAGTCTATATTCATATGATACCTCAGATCTACATAGGGTTTTTTCTCACTTTGAGCCTTGTTCAATTGTTTTCAGTTGTGTCTGACTCTTTATGACCCCATTTGTGGTTTTCTTGGCAAAGATGCTAGACTGGTTTTCCCGTTTCCTTCTCCAGTACATTTGACAGATGAGGAAACTGAGGCAAACAGGGCTAAATGATTTGCCCAGGGTCACACAGCTAGTAAGTGTCTGAGGCCAGATTTAAATTCAGAAAGATGAGTCTTCCTGACTCCAGACTCAACATTATATCCACTGTGCCACCTACCTAGCCATATTTTGAACCTTATGAGATAGGTAGTATATGCATTATAATTTGTGATCTATCAAAGAGGAGACTGAAGTCTAGAAAGGTTAAGGGACTTGTATAAGATCCCATAGCTAGTAAATGGCAGTCACTTCTCCTGACTCCCAATCTTACAGAGAGTACAGACCCTAAAAACCGGTGAGCAAATGCCCCATTACCTTGGTGGAAATGTCCAATTAATCTGACAGGATCCAAGATGGACAAAGATAATCCAAGAAAATCCTTCTCAGCCTTATGGAAGGATCAGTGCAGGAGAGCTGAAACAACATTGGATTTAGAGTCAAAGGACATAGGTTCAAACTTTTCTGTCACTTACTACTCATATGACCTTGGGAAAGTCACTTCCCTCAATGGGCCTCAGTTTCCTTATCTATAAAATGACAGGTTGGATCAGTTGATGTCTCAGGTCCCTTCCAGCCCCAAATCTCTGATCCCATGACCAAGATTTGAATTTCAGTTCTATTTAGCCTTGATGTCATTGACTCTGGAAAAGTCATTGACTCTAGGCAACTCAATTTACTTCCAAAGGCCTTTTGTTGTTTACTCATTTCCATTGTATCCAACTCTTCATGACCCCCAATTTGGGGTTTTTCTGTTAAAGATAGTGGAGCAGTTTTGCCATTTCCTTCTCCAGCTCATTTCACAGATGAGGAAACTGAGGCAAACAGGGGTTAAGCGACTTGCCCAGAGTCACCAAGCTAGTAAGTATCTGAGGTCAGATTTGGACTCAAGAATAGGAGGCTTCCTGACCCCGGGGTCATCACTCTACCCTTTACATCATCTACCTGCCCCAAGAGCCTTAGTACCCTCATATCTAAAATTGGGGGATGGGAAGGGAAGTGGTGTTGGCAGATAATTTCTAAGGTCCTTTTCCAGCCCTAAGTCTATGATCCTAGCCCTGGACTAGAAGTCTGAGAGATCTGGCTTAAATCCTAACTGACATTGTACAACCTGTCAAAGTCCTGGTTTCTTCATCTGTAACAGGGGGCTAATAAATCATGCCCTATCTACCTAACACAGAGCTGTTGAAAGGAAGGCACTCTGCAAACCTCAAAGGGCTACAGAATTTGGAGGTTTAAGAAAAGTTAACAGGCATCTGTCCAGAGCACACAGGGATCAGGATGCAGCCAATCTCCACAACGACTGGCCAGTAGCAGCACTGGAGACCTAAGTGCCCAGTCCTCTAGCCTGGATGAGGGCTGCAGGTGGTAGCACCTAACCTCTCAGCTGCCTCTTTTGTTGCTGACGTTGGGGAGTGCATGGAAATAGACAGGTATAATGGGAAAACGCCAAGTTACAAATGACTCCAGAGGCTGTAATTAGCCGGGTCTCAATCGCTGTATTTTTAGACACAAATATTGTCACCAGACAGTTTCACTGCCTGTTCATCTCCAGAGTAAAGCTCCTCCTCAGCAGGCGGAAGCTTCCCCTCCCAAATCCGAGCTGGGAATCCAGGCCAACTTGTGGGGACAGAGGGCTGGGAAATCCCAGGTCATCCCCTTACTCCAGAAACTCTACTGCCTCCCTACTGCCTCCAGGGTTCCAGGTTTGGCATTTAAATCTCCTCACCACCCGTCTCCTTCCCACCTTTCCAGCCTTATCACACATTCCTTCTAGCTATGCACTGTTTAGTTCAGCTGTATTGGCCTATTTGCTATTCTATACACTCTGTGCTCTATCTCCCATCTCTATGTCTTCATACTGTCTGTCCCCCATGCCTGGTGTGTGCCTGCATATGCATACATACATATGAATTTCCGCATATGCACACATGTATATGTGCATATACACATACATATATGTGTATATATACATATATACATACATATGTATATACTCATTTTGTCTCCCTTGATATAATTTAAAATCCTGTTGGTCAGGGACTATTTCATTAGTAGTGCTAGGTAGTAGGCACTTTATCAATACCTATTGATTGATTGAGTGATTGATCTGAACGCTGCTCTCCCATCTCATCCAGCCCTTCAGGCCCATCTAGTGGAATGAGCTTTGGGGAAGGCTGAGGACTAGGCCTTAGGCTTGGAGTCAGAGTTCCCAACTCCTGCTTGCTGATTCTTGCAATATTACTGGGGAAAGTCACTTGGGTATTATAGGATCGGAGACATAGAGATGGAAAGGGACCTTAGAAGTCTAGCTATCTAGTTCAACCTCTTCATTTTACAGATGAGGAAACTGAGGCCCAGAAAGGCTAAGTAACTTACCCAAAGTAGTAAGTGGCAATGCCAGGAACTGACCTCAAGTCCTTTGACTTCAAATTGAGCCCTGTGCCATGCTTCCTCTGTCAAATAGCCACAGCACTTTTGTATTATTGAAAAAACACTAGCCTGAGAGCCAGGAGACTCATGTAATTGTTTCCGTGACTAGCAACGCAAACCGAGGGATAAACAGTATTTATTCAGCATTGACACCCAGCATGTACATGGCTCCACGTGGTTCTCTAAGCTTCCCCCACCCCCATAATGAGGTATCTCCCAACACTCCACTCCTCACCACCATCAGTACCATCTCCCTGCTCCTTCTCCTCCTTGAGCAACTGGCAGGACCAGTCCTCAGAATCCAAACAAGGGGGTCAGTTGAAACAGTGAGTATTATATGGTGGAAAGATCAATGAAATTGGTACCAAAAGACATGGGTACATCCAAGTTCCTGCTCCAGTACTTAAAATGTGTGTGACTGTGATCAAGTTACTTAATTTCTCTAAAACTGTTTCTTCATCTATAAAACAGGCATGATAGCAAAACTTGCAACTTGTGTGGCCTTGAGCAGGTTACTTTGTCTGGGCCTCAATGTCCTCATTTGTAAAATGGGGAGGTTGGAGTAGATTTTTAAGATGCCTTTCCAGGTCTAGATCTCTTACCTAGTACACAGGGTTGTGAAAAAAAGAGCTTTGTAAATTGTAAAGCACTACATACAATTGAACTATTATCATGTTCCCCCTATTAAAATAAAACTGAAGTTGTATCTCGCTAAATCAATCAATCAAACAACAAGCATTTACTAAGTGCTTCTATGCTAGACACTATGCTAGATACTGGAGACACAAATACAAAAGTGGGAAAACCCCTGCCCTCAGGAAGCTTATATTCTACTTAGGGGAGAATCTGACGAAAAGTGAAAATTTTAGCCAATAGAATCTTTTTTTGTTGTTGTTCTTGTATGACACCAAATAATAGTCTGACTAATTCTTTTTCTCACTGAATTAAGCGCTGTATCTTGTAATTGGATAGACCAAGTCTGCCTAGCAATGGATTTATTTTCAGCTTGTTGCCTGCTTTCTTATGACCTACTGCCTGATTTCTTTTAGGCTTTTGCAGACTGTGAAGATAATTTTGGTCTGTCAGATCAAGAATGAGAGTGGGCCCTTTGCCTTGCTTGGGGTTATGCCTCATAACCAGTAACCAAGTCTGCTTCTCCCTCTTCACATTCCATTCCATGGAGGATCTTTTAAAATACACACATACACACACACACACTCACACACACACCAGTCACACACATACACACACATTCACTCTCTCTCTCTTCTCTCTCTCTCTCTGTCTCTCTCTCTCTCACAGCCTATCTGTCCCCCAGGTACATTTCCTAAGTAGCAAGTCAATGAATTGAGAGTAGGGGAATGAGTAGGGGAAAACAGCAAATACCATGTGACTGACCACCTTGTGCCATTTTAAAGGCAGCCATCCACAAAAATTGCATGCTTAAAAAAAAAAAAAGATGGTCAGTTTTTGCTAAAACTCTGCAAAAAAAATAAATAAAAGAAACAAACAAAAAAACACAAAACTTGCCCATCACACTGAAAAAAAATTAAAAACATGTATGCATTGCTTGATGGCTTAAAAAAATGACCCCATCAGTTCTTGATGGTTTTCATATTAGACAGGGACAGGCCATTCGTTAAGGCATCTGTGCGGAGGAAGCCCTCCATGTGGAAGAATCCCCAACCAGAAGCAGGTGCCATCCTCCCCTGCTGTTCAGGGAATCTCAATTGTAAGCACTGAGGCAAGTTTGTCACCTGCTTCAGCAACTTGTGCTAGACTTCTAAAGAAATGGGCTCTCACTAGAAAGTAGCACTTACATACCCTAAGCCAGGTTTGAAAATTCTGGCCCTACATGGGATTATGCACGAGAGACCTTGAGCCACTGGAATCATAGATTCATGAAATCATAGATTCAGGGCTAAAAGAGGCCTTGGAAAACGTCAAATGCAGCCTCTTCATTTTACTACTAAGGCAGCTACAGGCCAGAGAGGAGAAGAGATTGGTCAAAGGTCATACAAAGAGAAGAGTTGGGATTCAAATCCAGCTCCATTGACCCCAGAGTTCCATTGATTTTTGGTCTCACCTGCCTCTTATAGGTCCTCAGAGATTCACTGACTAATAGAGTCGGAACATTCGTTAGAGACTATCTGGTATAACCTCATTTTGCACTGGGGACACTGAGTCTCAGCAAGGTCAAGTGATCTGCCCAAGGCCATAAACTAGTTAGTGGCAAATCTTGAATTCGAATCCAGGACCCCCACTATACTACACTGTGCTTTGGAAACCCTGAGCCTTCATTGTAGCACATAGAAGTTATTACAAGATCAACATGGATGTACCCTGTAGGGAGAAGAATTTTTTGACACCAAAATATGCACACATATAAAAAATAATATAAAGATATTGTCACTTGGTATTCTGCCCCCTACCTCCCAGTTCCTACCACTACCCTAGGCAGTTGCCTATGCCTAGTACTGTTTTCCCCCCACCCAGCTGCCCTCCTTTGCACTTTTCCATCACTACCAGGAACCTTGCTATTCCAAAAGATCACATCAGTCTTGGTGCTCACACCCCATCAATACCCTCTTATTGGAAAGTGGAGTGGGAAACTCTTCCCAAAACCTCCATTTAAGGAAGATACCCAAGCCAGCCAGCTCTTCATTTTCCATCCTGTCTATACTCCTTTTGGACTTGAGAAAGGAAAGGTATTCAGGACATATTCATCATGACTTCAAACAGGGTACCCTCCCTTCCCTAACCCCTTTGTGGGTTCCTTCTGTGTCTGTTAAATTGTAAGCTCCTTGAGGGTAGACTTTTTTTTGTGTCTGAATCCCTAGTTTACCACAGTGCCTGACACATGATAGGTGCCTAATAAATGTTGAATGATTGATTACTAGTACTCCATGTGGGAAAGGGTATAGTGACCAAAATCCCAACCATGGCTCTGTGCTCCCCGTTCATTCTATTTTAATCCTGTACCTTGATCATGACTCCCACTCCCCTCTCAGGTTCTGTGGTGTAGCATCCCTTCTCTACTCCCCAAGCACCACTGACCCCAGAACATGTCCTCTCTAAGTGTCTTGCTCTTTGCTTCTTCTTAGCTCACCTACAACCAGTCAGAAGCTTCCAAAGAACTTTTTTTTTACTAGAAATTAAGGAAAAGATGTAAAATATGCGTTACATATTCACATACACACACCCAAAGTCATAGAAATGTCTGGTTATAGAGCATAGAAATCTTGCCTAGTCATATACAATAGGTATAAACTTAATAGCAAAACCCACTTCTGCTCACATCTTGGGAGCTTTAGGCCCAACCTGAATGGAGAGCTGCCATTTTGCTTTGGGGACTGTGCTACCGAATACCATCTCTTTCTCATGAATACCACTGTACCACTATAAGTTGCATCTTCTTTCAATTAGATTACTAATGCTCCTGGCTCTGCCCACAGGCAAGCAGAAAGCTCCCAGTAGACTGGATTATGACATATTAGTCTGTCTCTGTCCCACTTCGCCAGAGAGACTGGTATGGCATTGTACACCTTCCACCCACACTCATTCTCACCCCTCAACTCCACCAGGGTAACTTATGTTTGCAATGTCCAATATGGGCAGCCAGGTGGTGCAGTAGATAGAGTGCAGGGCCTGGAGTTAAAAAGACTTATCTTCCTGAGTTCAAATCTGGCTGTGTTCAAACACTAGCTGTGTAACCCTGGGCAAGTAGCTTAACCCTGTTTGCCTCAGTTTCCTCATCTGTAAAATGAGATGGAGAAGGAAATGGCAAACCACTCCAGTATCTTTGCCAAGAAAACTCCAAATGGGGTCACCAGTCAATCAATAAGCATTTATTAAGAGATTGCTAAGTGCCAGGTGCTTTGCTAAGTGCTAGGGAGACAAAGAAAGGCAAAACCACCTAGAAACCAGACTGTACCAGGATTGAAGAAAGTGGGGATGTCTGTTCTGGAGAAGGGTGTACCAATGGGGCATAGAATAACCATCTTCACATATTTGAAAGATTGTCCCATAGAAGAGAATTCAGATTGTTCTTCTTGAGCCCAGAAGGTAGAACTAGAGGCAATGAATGGAAGTTGGGGAGATTGGCAGATTTTGGCTGGAAGAAACTTCTTAACAATGATATTTATTGAGATGTGGAATGAACTGCCTGGAGTGAGAGGAGATGTGGGCATTATTTTTCTTTCCTGGAAGTACTTAAGTGAAAACCAGCCAGTCACCAGTCAGGAGTGGCACAGGAATGGCCAGGGTTGGACAAGATGATATCTGAGGTCTCTCCCAACTCTGTCATTCTGTGATTCTGTGATTCAGTGGATGGAGGAAAGTGAGTTAGTAAGGCAGGACAATGACCCCCAAAGTTGAAGCCAGGGAGGGAGAGGTTTCCATTAGCAGAAAATTATGGGAGGAAGAGACAGAAATAAGGCTTTAAACCTATACCAAGTTAATCGAGTCAAGTGAGACTGCAGCCCTGCCATTTATCTCATCTACATAAGATGAGATGAATTGCGTAACTTGTGATTGCACCCAAGATTCCTTTGGACTGCAGTAAAAACAATTTAGGCATTTTGTCTGGTTGGCCTGTGCTGAATGGACACAGTGAGAGGAACCAGGCAGAAATACAATAAAAGAAGGTGCATCAATCCCAGGAAAAAATCCCCAAGGGAGAGATTGCCCCTTGTTGCCCCGACTATTCACAATGGAAATTTTCCCAAGGGAAGCAATTTTGGGATACAGCTGGGGTAGGCCTTGGAGGTATCTGTTTTCTGACAGGCAGAATCTTCTCCATCATTGAAGGCTATATTGGGCATCATGTAAAATGGGATCTTGGAGAGAGACACAGGATGGCCTCGAAGCTGCAGGATCCTCACCCCTGGTTAGGAGAAGTTCTAGACTAGAAGGGAAGAGATCTGGGTTCTAGTCCTAGCTCTGCCACAAATTCACTATGGGATCTGTAGCCAGCTATGTTAACTCTCTGTGACTCAGTGGCCACAACCGTAAAATGACTTAGTTGACCTCTGAGGTGCCTTCTTGCCCTAACCTTGTCCTGACCACTCATATCTTATAATGTCGTTATAGGCAACATTAAAATGGGATATTGAGGTAACAAAACAGATAACATATGACACAACATTTAAGAGGTGTTTTTGAGAGGCATGTTGATTGGTGCTGATAGAACTCACCCAGATGCCACCAGAAACAGCTGGATGCCATCTGCTGGGATGGGCCTCACCAGCTGGAACAGAAGCCTGTAGTGTTCTCTTTAAGACCCTGGATTTCCTTCCCCCCTCACCACCTAGTGGGAAGGCAGCATTAGAGACTGGAGGCAGATGCAAAGCTCCACAGCCAAATGATGATGGAGTCAGAGAAAGCTCAGAGAGAAAGCAGAGTCCCTACTCCCCTTCCCCGCTTCCACTGGTCTTGTTTATGCTAACAAAGGCGAGTAATGAATTACTGATAAGTGGCCTCTTTTAAAAGGAAATTATTCAAGAGAGCAGGTGAGCCTCTGTAGACATCCATCTTGCTGGCTCTGTGATGCTTGTTCAAAGATGGGGAAAGGTAAGGGAGATGATTCATGGCCAGAACCCTTCATCTGTCACTCCAGGCATCCACAGCAATGGGGAGGGATGGGGCAGGGTGGAGGTGCCTTCTGAAGCAAAGAAGAGAATCGATAGGCTCCCATCTCAGGGTTGTCGGAATGGTGGGGAATCTGCTGGCTCCATCTAATTAGCCAGGCCAACCAGGCAGAGAACAGAGAGCACCTTGACCACAGGTGCCATGGTGGTTGACTGTGTATACTGGTCTGTTTGCTGGCCACCATAGTGCCAACTTGAACTGCTGATAGGTTTTGACATCTGTCCTGCATCTAGTTGGATATGTAATGTAAAAAGGGCACTTTGTGTAGAGTCAGAAGACCTTGGTTTGAATTCCTGTTATGCTACTTGCTATCAGAGTAACCATAGCAAGTCACTTCCTCTATCTATGCCTTAGTTTCCTTCTGCATAAAATAAAGAGGTTGGACTGTGAGATAATTTCTAAGGTCCTTTCCAACTCTAAAATCCTATAATTCTATTGTCCTAAGGGACAATATTCCCAAAGAAGATCAGAGACATCTTTGGGATACCAGGCCTCTGGACAGTGTCAAATCCCTCCTTTTTGAGAAAACCACTTTTTCTAAAAAGGCATCCAGTACCATAGGCCACTGGGAAAATGCCTTATTGTTCTCTGGGGGAAAATCTCTTGGTCTTGGCCTCTAGGGGATGGAGTTGGGATGGAGTTAAGTGTCTCTTGAGTTATTTTGCTTTTAGGGGTCCCCAGATGGAGTTAATCCATGAGCCTGAGGTTTGACTGGTGAGTATTCATTTATCTTCCTGATTGTGGGCCCACCTCACCACTTCCTGACCATTTCCATGTCATACCTCTGAAATCATGTCCTCCCCCTTTCCAAGTCTAGTTCTTTGATCATTAATCAAATCAGCACTACCATCTTGGGGAAAGATATGTCAACCACTGGTTCTATGATTCACCATTTCCTCTTTTTGTTCATGACTTTCCAAATGTTTTGTCTTCTCTCATTAAAATAGAAATCTTTCCTTATAAATTTACTAAAATATTTTAACATTTATTAAAATATTAAGCTCCTTGAGGGCAGGGACTATCTTGTTTGCTTAGGACAATGCCTGGAATATAATAAGTACTTAATAAATGCTTTTTAATTCATTTATCTGGTCAGAAATGGGAAGTTGTTTCAAGCCTACATGTTAGTTTAGAATTAGTTCCAGAAACAAGTGAAGGGATAAACATAGAAATGAGACAGGCAGCCTGTAATGCTCTAGTCAGCTAAATGGTGCAGTGGACAGAGCTTGGGGCCTAGAGTCAGAAAAACTCATCTTCCTGACTTCAAATCCAGCCTTAGATGCTTCCTAGTTGTGTGACCTGGGCAAGTCATTTAATCCTGTTTGCCTCAATTTGTAAAATTTGCAAGATTTGCCTCTTCTGTAAAATGAACTGGAGAAGGAAATGGCAAATCACTCCAGTATCTTTGCCAAGAAAACCTTAAATGGCGTCACAGAGTTGGACACAAATGACTGTATAACAAGTGTTCCGGGCATGGGGTAGGAGCACAGGAAATGATAGAAGGCCAAACAATGGATAGACAGCAGGGCCGTAGGTTTTCAGAGATCCTGAGTGGTGGTGGTGGTCACGGTGGTGGTGGTGGTGGTGGTGGTGGTCTGTGGGAGTGTGTGTATGTGTCTGTTTGTCTGTCTGTCTGTAACTAATGCCGTCAATTCATTCAACAAATATCATTAAATGCATACTAGATACAAGGCCCAGTACTAGGGCCTCAGAGGGACACAAAATTGAACAAGATATGGTTTCTGCCCTCAAGGAGCCTACAATTTGACAGGATAGAGAAGATCCCCATATAAATATCTCCAAAAACATCACGTGGTAGCAATGTGAGTGTTACATATGAGATATATGAGAAATGTAGATGAGGGAAGGAGTCTTAGGGCATCATGAAGTAGTTCGAGTCGGGCTGGGCATTGAAGGATATATAAAGGAATCTGACAGTCAAATATGGGAAGGGGAAGAGGTTCAGGCAAAGGCACACGGGAGAGAAAATGTATTTCATGTTTGGGGAATAATAAGTAACATAGGGTTTGTTCATATTGAGGAGAAGTTGGAGGTAAAGGTAGAATAGTAGGTGGCTCATTAGGCAGAAATGTTGGACTTTCTCAAGAGGGCGATGGGAAGCCATGGAAGGTTTTTGAGCACGGAGACTGCCATAACTATAGGAGTGTTTTAGGAAGATAAACCAGGGGAACCATGTTGGGAGTGGGGGAGGAATCAAACTGGGTAGGAGATTATCACAGTATAGTCTTGGTATGAGTTGATAATGACCTAAACTAGAGTGCTAGTCAGGGGAATAGAAAGGAGCAGAGATACCCATTTCATGACCAAGGTCAAGCCCTTGATGTATACCTTTAATCCCATTCCCTTCTGTGTCCTTAAAGAGTCTGCACCCACAATATCCTCTCTCTGTCTTCAGCTTCTCCCTATCTGGATCCCTATCTTCTCTGTTGCCTACAAACATTAACATGACTTCCCCATCCTTAAAAATCTCCACTAGATCCTCGCCTCTCATTAAGTTACTGTCCTTTATCTTTTTCTCCCTTTAATAGCCAAACTCCAGTGGGGGAAAAGGTACAAAACTATCTATACTTGTCTCTGTTTCCTCCCCTCTCAGCCCCTTGCAGTCTGGTTTCTGGCCTCATCACACAACTGAGACTGTTTTCTGCCACATTACCAATGAGCTCTTAACTGGCAGAATCAATGGCTTTTTCTCATCCTTCCCGATGTCTCCAAAGCATTCGATGTTATGCAACTCACTGGCTATTACCTCTTCTCAGAGACACTGAGCTTCTGCCTGGAGGACCCCTCCTCGGTCTCCTTTGCTGAATCATCCTCCACATCCCAGCCTTTCACCATGAATGAACTCTAAGGCTCTATCTCTTCACTTCCCTCCATGATCTCATCAGTGTCAATGGGCTGAATTATCATCACTCTGCAGATGACTCCCAGGTCTGTAGAACCCTCCCTCTGTTGTCTCTTGGGCTCTAATACCGCGTCATCGGCTTGAGTGGTCATACTCTGTCCTCCTAGCCAAACGTGATTTCAGAAGGAGCTGGGGTAAGAGGGGAGGGAAGCAGTGAGTCTACTGAAATGAAGCATAGCTGTATCCTTGCTGGCATCCCTTCTTTGCAATAGCTAAATGATTAGTTCTGGGGCTTGTCAAACATAGAGGCTTTCAGAATGACTCAAAGGGGAGTAAACTGCATGGGATGTTAAAAGGGCTTAGAGGGATGGAAGGAGAATCAGAAGTTGGGAAGATACATGTCAGCTCTGCCTTTTACCACCTCTGTGACCTTTTTGTTGGGGGTACATGGGGTGTTCAGGAGGAATAGCACTTCTGGTGTGAAGGCTGCCAAGCCCTTTTCAGGGCTTCTCATCTACTTTGGTGTCCACCTGGTACTCAACTCTCACCTGTGGTTTCAAGAAGCTGTAGCACGCGCAGCAACCACACCCTGGTAAACCATCTTGGCAGACAAGCTAAACCAGATTGAGGGTAACTGACAGACCTCAGACCCATCAGTGAGTTAGAGGGATGTCTACACCAAGCATGCGAAGACTTCCTCCAGCAGAATTGTCAGATGAGAACACTGTTCCAATGGCCACGAAGGCAGCTGAAGCAGGCATTATGGAGTGCTTAGAGTTTGGTCAGGCATCAAAGATGCCAAGGTAATCCACAGCATTCCAGGGCATTGATGGTCATCCTGACTTTTGTCTTGCCACTGGACTTCGATGACTCTGGAAGAGAGAGTGAGGCTGAAGACTGAGCAACTCTGCCTCACTTAAATCTATTTCAAGCACTGGTCAAGACATCATTCCGTGACATCATTGGTCCTCTTCAAAAAACAAAGGACAAACAATAACCTTTTTGTTAACTGTTCAATAACCCACAAGTGCCTTATTTCATCTCAACATTCAACCTGAACTAACAGCATGCCGACGTTAGATTCACTCCTAATGCACGTCATTCCCCTGAATGGAAAGGGTCTATGGCTCCCTATTGCGTCTGATTAGCCCCTCTTTGTCCTTCAGAGACTTTCATAACCTGGCTCCAGCTATTTCCTCAGGTTTACTGTTTATTCCTCCGCAGCTTCCCTCGAAGTGCAGCTCCGGTACTACCTTTCCTCATCTCCAGCTTCTACACCCATCCCCCAATTATCTTGTATTTGCTCGTGTGGGTACCTAGTGTTTCACCCAGTAGAGCAGAAGTGCCCGAGGGTGTGAACAGCTTCATTCTTCCCTTTGTGTCCTCAGTGCTTCGCACAGGGCCCTGGCACACAGTGTGTTTAATAAACGTTTGTTGGTGATGGATTACCGGAGAAATTCAAAGCCCCTCCTTTTTTCCTGTCTACTTTGTCTAAGAACTTTCCTTAACATCTTTGAAAACTAAATACAATTCTCAGTCTTCTCTTTCTCAAATGATCAAGTTTCTTTAGCTTTACTAATTATCCAAACTGTGTCACTGAAAAGATTCTTCTGAAGCAGACTAAGATGAAGCCAAGCTTGTCAAGTCCTCCGCTAAGTGCTGGGGATACAAAGAAAGGCAAAAACAGTCCCTGCCTGCAGGAAGCTCCCAATCTAATGGGGCTTAGGGGAAAACAACATATAAACAACCAGGTACAAATACAGATACAGATCATGTGTGTGTGTGTGTGTGTGTGTGTGTGTGTGTGTGTATACATATACACATATACATATACATCTATATATATTGATCTCTAATTTATCTTCTGTGTGTGTGTGTATGTGTGTATACACACAGGATAAATAATTTAGTCTAATACCTTCATTTTATAGATAAGGAAATTGCACAGAAAAGTCAAGACTTGCCCAAGAATACACAGGTAATTAGTGGAAGAACCAGGCACTAGGTGGCAGGGTGGATAGAGTGTTGGAATTGGAGTCAGGAAGACTTACTTTCTTGAGTTCAAATCTGGCCTCGGATACTTACTATCTGGGTGACCTTTGGTAAGTCACTTAACTCTATTTGCTTCAGTTTCCTCAGTTGCAAAATGAGCTGGGGAAGGAAGTGTTTCACTCCAGTATTTTTGCGAAAGCCCCAAATGGATGACCGTCAATTGAGGAATGGTTAAACAAGTCATGGTATATGGATGTAATGGAATACTATTGTGCTATAAGAAATATTGAGCAGGCAGATTTCAGAAAAACCTGGAAGGACTTACATGAACTCATGCTGAGTGAAGTGAGCAGAACCAGGAGAACATTGTATATAACAACAGCAACATTGTTCGATGATTAACTAAGATAGACTTAGATCTTTTCAGCAATACAATGATCCAAGACAATTCCAAAAGACTCATGATGGAAAATGTTAACCATATCCAAAGAAAGAACTATGGAATCTGAACGCAGATTGAAGCATACTATTTTTGTGGTTTTTTTTTAATTTTTTGTTTTTTTCTTTCTCATGGTTTTTCCCTTTTATTCTGATTCTTCTTACATAACATGACCAGTATAGAAATATGTTTAACATGATTGTACATATAACCTATATCAGATTGCTTGCTGTCTTGTGGAGGAGAGAGGGAGAAAAATTTGGATCTCAAAATTTTACAAAATTGAATATCAAAAATTATCTTTACATGTAATTGGAGAAAAATACTATTAAGGAAAAAAAAGAAAATTCCAAAAGGGGTCACAAACAGTTGGACACAACTGAAAAATGACTTAACAACAGCAACAACAAGATTTGAATCTTGGATCCTTTTTTTTTTTTTTTTTTTGGAAAATCCAGTGCTCTGTACCTTACAGTTTCTTCTTTAATCTCCTCTGCCATCCAATAGCAGGAGTATAATGTTACCATGCTTTGTGTGTGTGTGTGTGTGTGTGTATGATAAACTGGAAAGCACCAACTCTATGTATTTATATATACATACAGGGTAAATTAATGATCAATATATTATAATTGGAGATCAATAATATATTGATATATATAATATAATATATATTGATCTATCTATACCTATATACAGAATAAATTAGAGATCTATATGTATTATAATGGAGAGCAATAAAATATTTGTGTATATATGTATACACGTATACAATTTATCTTATAAGCTTAGTTTTAAAATATAATGTTACTATGTTTTATTGTATTTTTATTTATTTTGTTAAATATTTCCCAATTATATCTTAATCCCATTCAGGCTGTTTTCAGGAGTTTTGAGGACCACATGGGCTTCTGGGCCCTGTGTTTAACAACACCTCTGAGCATTTAGTGTGTGTCAAATGTCACAATGGATAGAGCACTGAACCTGGAGTCATGAAGGTCTGAGTTCAAACCTAGCCTCAGACACTTGCTAGCTGTGTGACCTTGGACAGTCACCTAAATCTCTGCCCCAGTTTCTTCCTCTGTAAAATGGGGTTAATAGTAGTACTTACCTCCCAAGGCTCTTGTGAGGATCAAATGAGACAGCATAGATACAGCACATTACAAACCTTAATGAGCTATTATAAATGCTAGTTATTAGTTATTATGTTGCTGCCATTGAAGCTAGGGAGGATCTCCTGGCTTCAGCTCTCTAGCAGGGACTTTGGAGATCCCATAATCCAACTCCCTCATTGTATAGAGGGGAAGTGACTTGTCCAAGGTCACACAGGTGGGTAAGTGACACAGGTGACAGGGATTTTCTGACTCCTGATCCTCCCTCCATCCTCTGATCCTTCTCATGAGTCTGTGCAGTTTCCTTCCCAAGCTACAAGTACAGCTTCTGTGTTTGACAAACTCCAGAGCTAATCCTTTTGGAAGCACTGAAGTGTTCAGACTGCTGAAGTATCATAGTTTGTTAAAATTGCTGTAACCTAACCCATGGGGAAAACCCCTCATTCAAAAAAAAAGTTACCATGGCAGCTTATCTTGCTATAGATCCTCTCTCTACAAGAAACATTTGAACGCAGAGTGACTACAAGATGGAAATTAAAAAGGGAAAGGAAGGGGGAGGGAATATTAAAAGATACTCTCGGGCTTGATTTCCCAGCCTTGCAGAAGTGGAAATGAAACTATGAGAGAAAGCCAGGTAATCCATGTCAAGCGATGGACCCCTGGATGCCCATCCACCCCTTCCACTTCCCCCTCTCCTGCTGCTGGGAAAGACAAAGGGTCCTTGGGTTGAGGAAGCCTGCCATTCATTATTTTTGATTTAGTGGAAGTTGGACAAGAAGAGCTTGTATGATGCATAGCTTGTATATATTTCTATCGATCTCCCAGACTTTGTTTTCTAAACTTCTCATCCATCAGCAGCAGCCCCTGAGATATAGTGGAAGATTAGCTACCCCCACCTTTTCCTAAGGAGGGATGTTGTTTGGGTCGCAAACCAGAGCCCACTACCTGGTGGTTCGGGCTGACAGGTGAGGGTGGTTGTCTTTCAGTGAGACAGGAGCAGAAAGAGAATTGAATTGGGAACAGAAAAATTTGGGTTCAAATTCCAAATCTGCTAATTGCTAGCTGTGTAACCTTGAATGAGTCACTTTACTTACCTGGGGCTTCAATTTCTTCCTATAGAAAATGAGAACAATTAGATGAGATAATCTCTAAGATTCCTTCAGGCTTTAAGGATATACAACAAAGCATAGCAACTGCTATTGGATGTCAGAGATTAGAAGGGAACCTGCAGGGTATAGAGCCACGGATTTCCTGAAAAAAGAATGCAAGGTTCAAATCCTGGCTCTTCCATCTGTGTACTCTTGGTAAGTCTCTTGGCTTTTCTGGGCAATTTCCTCATACGTAAAATTAAGGGATTGGACTAAATTCCCTCTGAAATCCTGCCCTTCTTGCTCTATGCCTATAATCCTATTCTATTCTGCTGTTGAAAAAAAGGCTCCCCTAGGAAGAGTAAGGTAGTACCATTTGGTGGATGTCCTTAGCTGGTGTTGTCCCCTATGGTGATGGTACCAGCTGCTGCTACTATCAACATTCCCCAAGCTTAATAAACATCATGAACACTGCCCACATTTACCATCAGCTTCTACCACACAACAGAAGGGTGTGAATAAAGCCAGGGCTGACAGCTAGTCTTCCGAGACATAATAGTCAGAGGAGAGAAAACACCCTTCACCAACCAACAGTATGGTGGAAGGTATTGTTCCTAGCCGAGAAACACACATTGTTCTACGCAGATAAAGAAACCAGAGTACCCATGTACTGCCTTAATTTCTTCTCTCCTATGAAGGGGAAGGGCAGGCATTTGTAATATTAATATCACCATTCCTTCCCTCCCACCCCAAGCCACAGCCAAGGTTCTTTTTTTCTGGTCTGATACAGCGGTTATCAAAAACTGAGGAGAATGGGGGCAGGGGCAGAGGAAAATAGATACACAATTCCTATACCTCCCCCTTTTAGGCTTGGAATACAAAGAAAGGGAAGACTGGGACATAGATTGTCTGGGTCTAGGGGAAGATGAAAGTCATCAGGAAGCAGTCTTCCATTGTTAAATGTTTCTTGACTTTGCAGGGATTTATAAAATCTTCTTGGGATCTGGAGGCCTCTTCAAAGATCCTAGAAAATGTCAGAGACGATAAGGTAAAGAGGGTCTTTGAAGGAAGGAGTTAGGCTTAGTATCAAGACAGTAGGGTCTTCTTTTGCTATGCCTCCTGGGTCAAATCACTTTGACTCTCTATCTCAGTTTCCCACTCTGACTATTGCAGAAATAATTCCTCCTTACCTTTACTTCCCAGAGGGTAATATAAGGCATCAAGAGAGCCATGGAACAAGTAATGGCATCATTCCTATGATGGATGGTTTAAATTGTGTCTCTGGATCTTTTGTGTTTAGAGGAAGGATCAATAATAATAATAACAACAATAAATAAAGAGTAGCCCAGGTGAAATTGCAAAAAGATCCAGAAGCAAATTCAGATGTTGAAATAAACAAAAAAGAGCTTTTACATACATGACCTTTGCTTAGATTCCTTATTCACTCACTTGTTCATTCATTATTTCACATTCATTCATTTATTCATCTGTGGAACGAGTACTTATTGAATATGTGGAATAGGCAAGGCTTGATGCTAGAAACTGAGATAATGGAAATGAAGCAAAGTCTAGCTCATAGCCAGCACGAGGCATAATGATTAGAGATCTCCTCACACTGCTGTGGCCATTCTGGCCGGAGCGATTACTGCTAAGACTCATTGCCAGCCTCTAATAAGAGAAAACTGGTTGGACAATAGGCAAGGGTTATGAATGGTGATGAGCACAAAAGCTAAACGTAATTGGAGTATGCACCACCACCTTGGTTGCTGCTGATTATGCCAACAAACATAATAAAGTAGCTAAAATTAAATACCAGCAATTAGCCTTCAAAGGCTAGTTGATGGATGAATTAACAGTTCAACAAATTGGAAGAACCATAGAATCACCAAATCTCAGCACTGATACAGATGCCAAACAAAGGTCAATTACTCCCCGATGGAATCCTTTCTTCAACATCTCTGATAAGAGGTCATCTAGCCTTAGTTTGAAGACCTCTGGTGATTGGGAGCTCATTACCTCCTGAGATAGATTATTACAATTTTGGACAGAAGTGGTTATGGAGAAATAATATAGTGGGAACAGCCCTGGGCTTGCTGTCAGAAGACCGGGATTGAAGGCAGGACTCAATCATGTCCTATCACGTGTGACACCAAGGAGTCACTTAACTGTTCTGAGTCTCAGTTTCCTCATTTATAAAGTGATAATAATACTATAATACCTATACTACCTACCTCATAGAATTGTTTGCGAGGGAAGTGTTTTGTAAACTACAAAGTCCTAAGTAGTTATGAGCTATAATTAATATTATCTAATTGTTCAGAAGATTTTTCCTAGAATAAATTGCTATTTGCCTTTGCAATTTCTTCCATTGCCATTGGCATTCTCCTTTGGGGCCTAAAAAAACAAATCTAATTTTTCTTCTATTTCTATTCTATTTCTATTTCTATTCTATTTTGAATACTTGAAGAGAGGTGCCATATCCCCCCACCTCTACCCCTCCCCCAGTCTTCTTTTTTTCAGGATTGATATTTTAGTTTCCTCAACCCCTCACCGTGCTGGTCACCTTCCTCTTCCATATGTGCTCTGGAGTGTTCTTTCTAAAATGTAGTACCCAGAAATGCTCCAGATGTGGTCTGGCCAGGGAAAAGGACAGCAGGGCCATCATTTCCCTCACTCTGGATATAATATTACTATTATTGTAATAGTTGTTGTTGTTCAGTTGTTTCAGTCATGTCTGACTCTTCGTTTGGGGTTTTCTTGGCAAAGATGCTGGAGTAGTTTGCCATTTTCTTCTCTAGCTCATTTTACAGATGAGAAAAGTGAGGCAAATAGGTTTAAGTGACTTGCCTAGGGTTGTTTGGCTAATGAGTGTCTGAGACCAGATTTTAATTCAGATCCTCCTGACTCCAGGCCTGGCCACTGCTTCACTTAGTACAATATTATATTAGCAGTTTTGGGGTTTTTTTTGGCTACCATGACTTACTGACCTTGCAATCCACTAAAATCCCCAAATCTTTTCATGTGAACTACTGTCTAGCCCCATTTCCCCATCTTGTGCTTCTAAAGTCTGTTTTTTTTTTAAACCAAGTATAGGATTTTATATTGGCCATTATCAAAATTTTTTCTTACTACATTTTGGTTGTCCTATCCATTAGAAAGCTTTTTGGATCCTGGCATCCTCATCCAACATATCACTTATGCCTTTTAGCTTTGTGCTCTCTACAAATTTGATAAGCAAACACAATTCTATAATGTACCACCATGGAATATTATTATGACATGGGAGTATAAGTAACTACAGTGACATGATTGATACCATATTATAGCACGATTTTGTAATATGATGCCATAATATAATACTCCCAACACAGAATGGCTGGTGGTACTAAGAAAGTGTTCTTGTCCATTACTAAAACCCAACATAGCAAGTACTAGTCATCCTGTCAGTCAATAAAAATTTATTAAGTGCCTACTGTGTGCCAGGAACTGTGCTAAGCACTGAGGATTCAAAGATAGTTCTTGCTCTCAAGGTGCTTGCAGTCGAATGGCAGAGATTAAAGGCAAGCCTCTATGTACAAGCAAGATATATACAAGATAAATCAAAGATAATAGAGGGAAGGCACTAGCATTAAGGGACATCAGAAGTGTCTCCTTAAAGAAGATGAGATTTTAGCTGGGATTGAAGCAGGAGGCAGAGATGAGGAAGGAGAGAATCCCAGACATGGCAGACAGCCTGAGAAAATTCCCAATGTCAGAAGATGGAGTAAGGTATAGCAAGGAGGCTGGTGTCACTGTTTGGAAGGGTTTGTCAGGGGAGAGGAAATAAGGTATAAGCAAATTAGAAAGGTAGGGAAGTAACTTATTAAGGTTTTTGAATGTCAAATAGAGTATTTTATATTTGATCCTGGAAGTAATAGGGAGCCACTAGAGTTTATTGAGTAGAGAAAGTGACATGGTCATATCTGCACTTTAGGAAGATCACTTTGACAACTGAATGAAGGATGGACTGGAGTAAAGAAAGAAATTGTGGTAGGGAGACTGACTAGCAGTTTACTGTAATGATGAGGGCTTGCACCAGGGTGGTGGCAGTGCCACAGAAGCCTTGGCAACAGAGTAGATAGAGGGGGTGAAGGAGGGCAAGGAATTGAAGATGACACTTTAGTTTTGAGCCTGGGTGACTAGGAGGGTGGTGGTACCCTAAATAGTAATAGGGAATTTAGAAAGAGGGGAGGACTTGTGGGCTCAGTTTTGGACATATTGAGTTATCCATTGGAGATATCCAATAGAAGTTGGAGATGCAAGATTAGAGGTCAGCAAAGAAGTGAGGGCTGGATAAGTAGATTTAGAAGCATCAACACAGAAATGATAATCCAATTCATGGGAGCTGATGAGATCACCAAATAAGACAATAGAGGGAGATAAGCAAAGAGGACCCAGGACAGAGTCCTGAGGATATCCATGATTAATAGGTGCACCCTAGATGAAGATCCAGTAAGGGAGACTCAGACAGAGTGGTCAGATTGGTAGGAGGAGATCCAAGTGACAGTTGTGTTCCAAAAACCTAGAGAGAAGTTAGTATCAAGGAGAAGAGAGTGATCAGCAGTGTCAAAGGCTGCAGGTCATCAGATCTGGCAATTAAGAGATCGTTATTAACTTTGGAGAAAGCAGTTTCTGTTGAATGATGAGGGTGGAAGCCAGATATGACTTCCATATAGTCCAAATAGACTCATTGGAGTACTGAAATAATAGAACATAGAATTGTAACAGCACTATTATGGCCCCGAAACAAAAAGCCTAAGACCTTTTTAGCAAATAACTCCTATGAAGCATGGTGGAATACCTCAATAGCCAACCTTGAATTGAAGCAAAGTAGAAGATGCTTGTGTAGTATTATTTAAGGAATCCCAAGGCGAGCCCCTATTCAGAAGTCTGTCCCCTTCCCTGAGGCCACCATGATCTAAATGACACCATTGCAGACTCATTCCAATCAGTCAATCAATAAGCATGTATTAAGCGCCTGCTATATCACAGACACTGTGGTAGGCTGGTCACACAATTACAAACCTGAGACAATCTCTCCCCTTAAGGAGACTTGCAATGCAATTAGGGGAGAGGGGAGTATGATGTGAAACATATGGAGAGGTAGTAGGCAGGGAATGAGTTTTGGTCTAAGCCGTCACAGGGGCAGCGAATGGAGTCATAAGAAAATAGATCGCCGTATCCCTGGCCAAAACAAAAACAAAATGTGGAAAGCAGAGGGGTGGGGGCATACATATGGCAACAGGGCAAATGGCAAGATGGATAGGCTTTGGTTTCCTGGCGATTGGTTATTTGGGTTTAGAAGATTGCTAGATACAGTAGATGAAGGTGAGTTTTTCCCTCATCAATCAGAACAGTTCAGCTTCATATTCCTATGGATTAAGCATTTTTCTCTCTGAGTGCCTTTTAAAAATGCAAATGCTCCTTAGAGAACTAATGCAATGAGCCATTAACACCTTCATTTGAATTAGTTTAGATCAGATTCTCTTACCCTACACTAAGAAACCCTAAATTATCGTGAAAGCCCTGCGGGCCTCAGGGTTGAGGAGGAAGAACTAGAAGAAGAGAGAAAAGGGAAAAGGAAGGGAGAAGAGCCTTAGCCAAATTTTACCTACTTCATAATTTTGCCCGGGGCTGGCCCTGGATAGAGCCATAATAAGAGGCCAATAAATCCTAACCCATAGGCCCAAACATTCCTCTGCTTGATAAAACTAACAAATAATGCAGTAGAGCTTATTGACAGAGCTTTCTCACTAAGTAAAACATCACAGAAATCTACACAGAAACAAGTAAAACGCTGAAGGAGCTAAAACCAATAAAGAAATTGGACAACTCAAATCAAGACTTTTAAACTCAGAGGCCAGTTATTGTTTCACCCAATGACATGGCTTCACTAACTAGATGCCATGTGGCACTAGGGATTTATACTCAAGCCATAAGTCAGCTGGACCCATTTTTTATTGTTGGTTAGTCATTTTTCAGTCAAGTCTGACTCTTCATGACCCTATGTGGGGTTTTCTTGGCAAAGATGCTGGAGTGGTTTGCCATTTCCTTCTCCAGTTCATTTTGTGGATAAGGAAACTGAGGCAAACAGGGTTAAATGACTTGCCTAGGCTCACACAGCTAGGAAGTATCTGAGGCCAGATTTGAATTCAGGAAGATGAATCTTTCTGACTTCAGGCTGAGCATTGCATCCCTTCTGGACCCTTGCCAATCATCAATAGATTTCTATACAGATAATTGATTTCTGCCATTCACTCCCTTGGCCAATAGAGTCAATGATGTTATGATGAATTAACAGTAAATTAATTTCAGGTGTAAAAATAATTTAAAATAATAAAATTCATATTTGAATGGCATATTTAGGATATAATTTGTACTGTGGAAAAGGTGGAGCTGGAATCAGAAGACCTGGGTTCAAATCCTTCCTCAGATTTGTGGCCATAGATGTCACCTAACTTCCCTGGACCTCATTTTCCCTACTTGTAAAATAAGGGAGTTTGAGTAGATGGCCTTTGTGTTCCTTCCTAGACTTTTGATTCTATGATCATTTTCCCCCCAAAATATTCATACCTATTATTTTCTTTCATCCTCACAACAACCCAGTGATGAAGGCAGGGCAGGGACTTTCTCATCCATAAATAAAACAAAATAAAATTGGCCTACAGTATTAACCTCGAAAGTACATGGAGGGGCTAGTCACCTATGTGATGTGATTTTAAGGATATCCAGTGTAGTTTTGTGAACAAAACAATCTTCCCCCTAAACAAAAATGGAGATATATGTAAAATTTTTTGTATATCTTTGTTGTTGTTCAGTCATGTCTGACTCCACATGGGTTTTTCTTCTTCTTCTCTTTTTTTTTTTTTTTTTGGCTAGGCAATGAGGTTAAGTCACTTGCCCAGGGTCACACAGCTAGTGTCAAGTGTCTGAGGTTGGATTTGAACTCAGGTCCTCCTGACTCCAGGGCCGGTACTCTATCTACTGTGCCACCTAGCTGCCCCCATATGGGGTTTTCTTGGCGAAGATACAGAAATGGTTTGCCATTTCCTTCTCTACCTCATTTTACAGATGAGGAAACTGAGACAAACAGTGTTAAGTGATTTGCACAGGGTCACACAGCTAGTAAGTGTCTGAAGGCAAATTTGAACTCAGGTCCTCCTGACTCCAGGCCCATCACTCTATCTTCTGTACCATCTAGCTGCCCTCTAACCTTAAAAAAACTATTTTTAAAACCTCACCAGAAATTACCATTACCTGAAATTCCACTGTCATTCTTATGAATTTGGTCCTATGATCAGCTGGAAGTGACTTTTAGATTAAACCTTCCCCTTCATATTATGAGGAAACTGAGTTCAAAAGATCACATGACTTATCCAAGGTCACACAGGTAATAAGTAGTAGATTCAGTTTTCAAACTGAGGTCCGTAGACTCCAAATCCACTGATTGTGCCGCTATGCTATGGCCTCAAAGGGTAATTGAGAGCAATCCCTCCAAGAACAAGGAACCTGGTGAGTATTTATGGAGCAGAAAGTACATACAGGAATGTGTATGGAAAAGGAGTGGAAAGTCACTTAAACAGCTGGGAAATGCTAAAGACAACTCCATTTCACAACTTCAGGCCTGGTGTGCCTCAGAGAGGTTAAGTGATTTATCCAAGATGATGCATCAGAAGGGAAGGCAGTCAGGTACAAGGGGCTGGGGAGAAAAATGAATGGATTGGCACCAGAATCCTCACCCTAGGTCCTGGTCCTTTTTGTTGGATGCTCTGATCTTTTGGCAGACTTTCAATCAACATCCCAAGAAAAGATCACAGGTTAATGCAGAGAAGCAAACTGGAGCTGGGCTGATAGATGGGTAACACAACTGAGCTATCTGAAGTAAAGCTGTCCCAGAAAAACACCCATTTGAAGGGAAAGAAACCGTTCCCTTAGAACCCCAGGGAAAAAACCTCTTTGGAAATGAATGCTGTGACGTCAGCTCTGGCATCAAGAAAACCCTTTTGCCTTTTCCCCAGTAACTCCAACATTAACCAGCTATGGAAAACCAGCTCAAAATAGTCTCTATCCTTCAGCGGAGGCTGCTGAATGAATATTAAGCTCTTTCAGTATGAGGATTTGTTTGTTGGAAATGAGGTGCAATTTGAGCTTTCCTAGACGTGGTGTGTGCTGACACTCAGGTCTGATTTTAGTCTTCCTAGTTGGATTGGAACATAGGAATTGTTCATCAAGATAAAATAAGTCCAGTGATGGAACAGGGACATCCTGACTTGCTGGCTGAGAGCCACTCAGCACTCAGTGGGGACTTCAGCAGACAGCCAGAAACCGGGTTAGATACAGGGGAACTGAATTTAGAGGGAGAGGGTGAGGCAAATAGAGAATCCCAGACACCTCACTCAGAGCCATCACCAGGAATTTTTACATCTAAGACAAGTACCACAAAATCTGCCCGGTGTAATTGATATGAATCTCACCCTCAATCAGGGGAAGAGGCAGTCAGATGGAAACCCTGGGACACTGGTATTGGGTCACAATTAGGGAGGCCACTTTTTTGGGAGGAGGGAGAGTAAAGTGGGGTTGGGGAAGTTTACCCCGGACCACTGTCAGATAGCTTCTTATTTTATTTTATTCTTATTTATTTTATTTATTTCTTCTTTATAACTTATTTTATTCTTTATTCTTTTTATTTTGTGCTTATTTATTCTTTCTAGCAATGCACTGGACTCCACGCTATTGGAGAAATGCAAGTGCTGTCAGTATTCTTTCATTTTGACACCCTCTGAATCTGGTGCTATGAGGCAAAGACCTGACTGCCCTGTCTTAGTTAGGGCTCTGACCTCACCAGAAACATAGCAGGCAGATCAATTGGTCTCTTTATAAATTATCTGGGGCAAATTTTATGTCCTGGACCACTTTCCTCAATTCTCTCAGTCCCTAAAAATGGTCCCAAATATACACAACCCTTATCTTCTATAGGCTAAAAGCTTATTTTACATTTGTCTATTGAGATGAGCAGTCCTAGTCTGAGATCAATTCCCTTAGGGCCATGAAAGAACTGAAAGGAAGTCTTGAGTGCATTGAGTGGCAAGACACGGCTGAATACTATACAAAACATGAGGGCACGGAGAGCTTGTGATCTGTCCCAACGGAAAGAACAGACATATTGATGGGATGGAAAAATCACTTAGGTGTCTAAGTAATACTACTGGAGCAAAATTGAATTAGAAGGGTGATCTGCCGCCGGTATATTTCTATCTAAACCCAATGTTAGACGCATGCTGATTATAGTCTGTGTTTGTAGTGTTTCTGTAGTATCCATTTGATAAGTAACATGGCTAGGGGGCTTGGTGATACAGTGGATAGAGTGCTAGGCTTGGAGTCAGGAGGACTTGAGTTTAAATCCCGTCTCAGAAGGTTGGTTGCTGTGTGACCCTGAGCAAGTCACTTAATTGTGTTTGCCTCAGTTTCCTCATCTGTAAAATGGACTAGAGAAGGAAATGGCAAACCACCACAGTATCTTTGCCAAGAAAACCCCAAATGGGGTCACAAAGAGTTGGACATGACTGAACTACTAAACACATGGTATGGAGAATAGAGAGCTGAACCTAGAGTCAGGAAGACCTGGATTTGAGTCCCACCTCAGATGCTTACCAGTCATATGACTTTAAGGAAATCCTTTAAATATTCTGAGCCTCAGTTTCTTCATCTGCAAAAGTGGAGCTCAGCATAACCTTCCTTCCAGCCCTAAATTTATGATCATTTTATCTACATTATACATTGAGTATCTTTCTACTCTCTTTTGGGGAGAGATGAAGCAAACTTAAGCTTTAAGGGATGTCCCTCTGGAGCTTTGGTGTTGGGGACCTGAAGATCATCCCATAATCTGCATCATCTCCCAAAGGGCAGGGCTACATCTAGGGAACTTTCTTTGTAAAGGGCCCAGGACAGCATTGACACACAAACATTTAATATAGACTCTGGGGGTGGGGAGAGAATGAAGAGGATGACAAATTCCTAAGAGGGGAGGCTATGTCTTCTTCTAGAATATCCTCTCACAGGCCCTAGTGCAGTTTGGGAACATGCAAGTACTTTCAAAATGCATTCTAAAATTGAGAGAATCCTTCAAAGAACCTCTGTGGCAAAAGACTGGCGGCCAGCTCTAGGGCAGCAGTCAATCCTCTTTCAAAACCAGAAGGGGACAGTCTCTGCCCTGAGGGAGTTTACAATCTGCCAGATTTAAAATGAGGAGCAATCATAGGAATTTAAAGCTGAACATTAGTAAACATCTAGTCCAATCTCCTCATTTTAGAGATGGAGAAACAGAAAAGAGAAGTGATTTCCTCAAGGTCAGAATGGTGTTAAAGCTGGGATTCAGACCCAGGTCTTCCAATTCTTCATTTTAGTATTCTTTCTTCTATTTGCTGTAGCCATGCCTGGATACAGGAGAATGGTCCAAAAGACCCCTGAAAAGATTTCCCACCCTGAATATTTCATGATTCAGTAATTTCTGAAGGCAGTTTGTCCTAAGACCCAGGAATGGACCTAGGAACTCCTATATATTCCCTCTCTTCAATTGTAGGTTTAACAGCAACGTCCCTAGGGCATGTCTACTTCTCTTGAGAAAAGACTGGCTTTTGAGGTCTCTGTCAGCTCTAAATCTATGATCCTAAGTCCAGAACACCCAGATTTCCAAGAGATCTGACCTTTGGTAAAATTTAGACTTACCACACCTTCTACGTGATTTTGTGCAAAGTAAAACATATCCCTTCGTGACTTCAGAATCCTGCCCTCTGCACCTCACCATGCCTCTGCTGAGAAGGATCCTGGGATATCCATCAGTTACCTGTCTATCTGCTGTGCTGAGGCTAATGCACTAGCTGCTTGCTTTAACACTGACGGAGAGTGTCTCTGACTAATAATTATGATTGATTCTGTTTTCCACCCTTTGTCAAGGCAGGGTGTGCCTGGAATTTAAACAGCCCCCATTCTCTGACATTCCTCAATGCCCATCTGTTCCTCTGCCTCTCTCAGATCCTCTGGTTATAATGATGAACTCGTCCAGTGCTCTGAACAATCTATTAATAAATAACCATCCCAGAGATTACACAGTCTAATTAACAGAAACATGGCATTAAACAACATGTCGATGAACGGCAGAGAAAGGAATAGACTTTTCACATCTCTTTACTCACAGGGCGTCCTAGCTGTGTGGAAGGAAACAGCTAACTGCATACCAGAGCTTATGAGCAACCTTGTTAGAGGGGGGAAATGACCCAGATACACGGATGACAGAGGTGGGGAGGAGAAAGAAAGAGGGAGAGAGGGAAGACAGAGGGAAAGAGAAAGAGGAGAGAAAGGGAGGGGAGGGAGAACCATCAAAATGCAAGGAAGTTTCTCGGGTTAGTAGCAGCTGCCAGTATCTTCTACAGAAGTATTGCTAAGTGGGTGTCTGGTCGAAGCCGAAGCATGGGTGGGTGGAAGAAATCGTCAAATTGACGTGAGTTAAGAACTGAGGGTTATTTTGAATTCCTCCTTTCATTTTCCATTTCAGCACCCCTTTTTTCTTTAAAAAAAAAACAAACTTGTTTTCAATTGGCTTGGGAGAAAAAAGTAGAAGGGGGAGGACTGTTTGGACTGGAAGATCCCAAGGATAATCAACTCCCTAGCAAGCCATCTGTTTTAGATCATTTCCATGTAATCCTGATTGGAGGCAGGGGGGTGGACAAGATGACCTCTTGAGGCCAGAGCCAGGTTGGGGATTTGAGGATGCAAGAATTCCATGCCAACGTGGCCGGGAGGAAAAACTTGTAGTCATGGCAACCATGTAATTCAGAGCTTCTGCCATGTGAGTGGGTGGTCCTGGTGGGTATTGAAATTTGAGGTTCAGGGAAGGAGGGACACAAATGCAGGAGAGATCAAGGTATCAGTAAAACAGGTCTACTGTGGAGTATTAAGCCCCTGCCCATCAGAACTCTTGGTGCAGTACGTGGCTGCCTGTATTTATTCCCAATACTCTTCCTAGGGAGATGGATTGCTAGATGAAAAAAAAAAAAGAAGATTGCATTGGGTGATGTGGAAAAAAAAAATAGGGTAGGGGTGTGGCAACAGTGGAGCCAAAGAGGACCTGTCTGGCCATGGTGTATGGAATATTTCATTTGGACTTGGCTTTCTCTTAGGGGTAAAGGGGAAAGGAGGCAGTCGTTCAAGTGGGTAGAAACATTTGTCTGTGTGGAGTTAACAAGCCCACAATTGTTAGGTCTGAGTATGCTAGATGGGGGAGGGGGCCCCATAGAGTAAGAGGGACCCAGAAACCTTACGAAGGATTTTCAGGACTTGATAGAACCAATCCATTCTGTGCTTGACCCACTTATATTTGTCAGCACCTTCTCTCCAAGCTCCTACCATCCACCTCCCCCCCGACGCTGGCATTGTTCTGAAATCATGGAGTCCAGTGCCAAAGAGAGCCTTCAAGATCACCCAATTTAACTCCCTCATTTGACTGATGAGAAAGATGAGGCCTAGAGGGTGGAAATGACCTACTCAAGTCCCGTAGGTAGTAAGAGACACAGCTGGGATTTGAACTCAGGTCCCCTGTTTCCCAGTGCAGTGTCCTTTCCACTATGCCCCAGAATTCTGTGACTGTTTTTCTCCCCCTAAGCAGGCTAAGAGGATGCCCACGGTGTATGCCTTCCAGCACACCCACTCTCAGATTTGCCTGAAACTCATTGAGCAATGGAGTTTATTTCCACTAGGCCCACTGCCTGATTTCATTCCTTTCGCTAGGGTCTGTGGGCCGGGGCTCATTGGCCTAGCAGCAGCCCACACAGCAGTGAACCATGAATGGCCTCCTCAGCCCTCGGTGCCCAGGGAGACCATGGAGACCCTGCCAATGTGGCTGGCAGAGAGAGAAGCCCACTAATCCCAGGAAAGGAAAACAAGCCAGATTTTAACTCAAACAATATTCAAAGTGCCCAGGGATAGAGACAAGCTAATATTTTTTTAAATGCTCTCCCACTGAACCTCCTATCTGTCCATCTGTCCTCTGGCTTGCCTACTGCTCAGATCACTAGTGTGGAGTAAATAGCCCTTCTTCCCTTTCCCTCCTCCTCCCATCTCCTGTCCTCTTGGCCTGGCCTCCACCTTTGTCCCCCCTCCCTTCTTCCTCTGCCTCCTTTCCCCACCCCCTTTCTCATCCCTTTATCTCTTTTTTCTTCTTTTCCATTTCTGCTCCCAGGCTCAGCCCTTCATAATGACTTAATCTCCCCGACAGGGTGACAAGCCGATGAATCGGAGGCAGGGGCTTTTTTTTTTCTCCCCTACACTCCTGATTCATTTGAAGATTTCTCCCAGATGCGGCACTAAACCCCTAGATTCAATTTCCCTTTGACATAATAACCGAATTAGTCTCATATTGTCATACATAAATTACTAGCCAGCTCTGGTGTCACCAGAGGGAGAAAGAGCTAGAGAGGAGTCAAGATCCAGAGGAGGGATGACGCTGACAAGCCGGGTAACTGAATAACAATCAGAGACCGGGAGGGCAACAGCTAATCAGAGCTGACAAACAAGGAGAATACCCAGGCTACATCAGAGCTAAAGATTATTTACCTTCTTCCCTCGTGCCCTTGGCCATTAAGATGTCATCATGGGAAGGTGCACCTTGCAGGAGATACACGAATCTCAATATCTTCCCTGTTAAGTAATGCTCTGTTTGCAGAGGCTGCCTACAAAGGAAAATGCCATTTAATAGAGCATCCTCACAGCTCAGCAAGGTTGGACAGATTCCATGGGCCCTGTCCACTAGAGGCATTACACAAGCTTTGGGCCCAGTCATCCAGACTAACTTGCTGTGTGAACCTGGGCAAATCAGTTCCTCTCCCTGGGTCCCTGTCTCCTTGCTTGTAAAATGAGGAGATTAGACCACATGGCCTCTAAGGTCCGTCCTGCACACTTTGGCTGTGTCACTGGCCCGTCCAGTTTGCAGAGATGTCATTTCTGAACGAGCCATACAAAAATGACCCTGATATATTCATAAGGAGCAAGTTGCTGTGTGAGCCAGGTTAGGACGAGATTTCTCTTTTTTCTCCAATTTTTAACATTTTATTTAAAATTTTGAGTTCCAAATTCTATTCCTCCCTCCCCTTCCTCCTTCCTGAGATGGCAAGCAATCAGATATAGGTTATACATGTGCAATTATGTAAAACATTTCCATATTAGTCACTTTGTACAAGACTCAAATAAAAGAAAAAGATGAAAGAAAGTGAAAATAGCATGTATTCATATATATACACACACATACATAAATAGCATATATTCATATATATACATGCATATATAAATAGGATGTATTCAAATAATCTGTATTCAATCAATATCAGTTCTTTCTCTGGAAGTGGATGTATGCTTCATCATGAGTCCTTTGGGATTGTCTTGGATCATTGTATTGCTGAGAATAGCTAAGTCATTCACAGTTCTTCATCAAACAAGGAGAATACCCAGGCTACATCAGAGCTAAAGATTATTTACCTTCTTCCCTTGTGCCCTTGGCCATTAAGATGTCATCATGGGAAGGTGCACCTTGCAGGAGATACACGAATCTAAATATCTTCCCTGTTAAGTAATGCTCTGTTTGCAGAGGCTGCCTACAGAGGAAAATGCCATTTAATATTGCTGTTACTGTGTACAATGTTCTCCTGATTCTATTCACTTCGCTTTGCATCAGTCCATGTAAGTCTTTTCAGGTTTTTCTGAAATCATCCTGCTGGTCATTTCTTATAGCACCATAACATTCTATCACAATCATATACCACAGCTTGTTTAGCCATTCCCTAATTGATGGGCATCCTTTTGATTTCCAATCCTCAGTCACCACAAAAGGAGCTGCTATAAATATTTTTGCACAAGTAGGTACTTTTCCCTCTCTCTTTTTTTTTTTTTTGGATGTCTTTGGGATATGGACCTAACAGTGGTATCACTGGATTAAAGGGTATGCACAGTTTTATAGTCCTTTGGGTATAATTAGGATGAGATTTCTGAGTCTGCTGATGAGGAGACATCGGGGTACCGAACAGAGAAAGACCTGAATTGAGACAGCACCCCAAAGGAGAGGCTCACCTAAGGCAATTCTGAGCATAGATGACTAGCCCTTGTAGTCAGAGGAATTCCAACCAATTCAGCAAGGCTGTGCAGTGAGCAGTGAGGCAATGAGGTTTGGAGCAAAAAGCTGGCTCAGGAGTCAGAGAATCTGAGTTCAATCTCTGCTGTGCATTTTACAACTTAGATGGCCTCAAGTCTCATTCTGGGCCTTATTTTATAAAATGAAGGTTTCAGATTAGGGAACCTATAAGGTCCTTTCTATCTCTAACCTATGTCCAATATGTAATTTATTATGTGCCCTGCAAGGAACTATGGGGGAGATTGAGGAAATAAATGGCATAGTCCCTGCCCTCAAGGAGTTTAAAATATGGTTGGAGAAATAAGATGCATGTGCACAGAACAGCTCTAACACAAGGCAGGATATAATTAAGTGTCCCAAATGCAAGGAACTGATTTCAAATGCAAAGTACTGGTTTCAACTACTAGAAACTATAAGTTACACTCAAAGTGACAGAAAATTTACAGCAAATTTTGCCTTCAATTTATCACAAACACAATCACTTCCTTATTTGAATCTCTAGTTGACTTGTGTAATCATCTCTTTGGATCTGGACTCTTCCAGCAACCTCACTCTCACCTGGATCCAAAACACTTGATTCCTTCTCCCTGCCTCCAGGGAAGGTTTAGGCAGGTGCTATGTACCATCCCTAGAACAGTACAGAGAGAAGTCAGTCAGTCAATAAACATTTGTTAAGTGCCTACTGGGTAGCAGGCGCTGTGCTAAGCACTGGAGATATACAAAGAGGCAAAAGACAGTCCCTATCCTCAAAGTGCTCATAATCTAACAGAGGAGACAACAAGCAAACACATATGTACAAACAATCCATATATGTGTGTGTGTGTGTGTATTATATATGATAAATAGGAAATAAGAGAGAGAAGGTATTTGAATTAAAATGGATTGGGATAGGCTTCCTGTAGAAAATGGGATTTTGGTGGGGGGAGACTTAAAAGAAGCCAGGGAAGCCAGTAGGGGGAAAGAGAGAGAGAGACAGAGACAGAGACAGAGAGAGACAGAGACAGAGACATAGAGAGAGAGAGACAGAGACACGGAGAGACAGGGACAGAGAGAGAGAGAGAGAGAGAGAGAGACAGGGACAGAGAGAGAGAGGGAGAGAGAGAGAGAAAGAGAGAGAGAGAGAGAGAGCATTCCAAGCACAGAGGAAAGTCAGAGGGGAGTTGAGTTGGGGGCCAAAATAAGGAAACTTGGGTATAGATCTTTACCCTTCTGTTTCATTATTTGAGGTATTACAAACACTCAGACCATCAGGACACCCAATATTCAAATGTAAACAAGAAATCACATTCCAAACTCAAATAGAAATTTGTTTTATTATTTGTCATTTTGGACCATTCTTATTTCTCTCTCCCCTCTCCATGCCCAAATACTACAGGTAATTAAGAGTTGACTACAGCTTCCTAGCCAAAATCCATTGAAGGTGGCAGAAGGACCAGGAGTAAGAATGGATAAAACATTTTTAAGTGGATTAGCCAGTCCATGATTTTCAAGGCTGAGATAAGAATATTCATTTGGATTTGTGGAATATGAGAATGCAATCTCCCTCAGGGTCTCAAGCTGGGTCCCTCCATGGCTTGCTTCTCCTGGTAAGAGTTTACTCACAGATGGTGTGACCCTGTGGGCAGTGCCACGGTTCGGCTCTGATAGCCCTGTCTCCTCCAGAGAGTTGGCTTATCCTAATAGAAAGTGAGGATTGACTTTGAGAGGCTCATTCATCAACGTCAAGGTTCCCTGCAGAAAGGACAAGGCCCAGCATTTCTCAAGCCGGGAGAAGAAAGCTCACCATTGAGTCAGCTCCTTGTCACACAAAGAAACATGGATCATAAAATATTAACTCTCATGTTTTCCATCTCCAGCAATGAGGTGGAGAGATGTTGGGGGCTGGTAGGTGATACAGGGATCTGAGAGGAGGGGGCGTGCTGGGTGAAAGCAACAATGAAGACAGCACTGGATGAAAAGCGTTGCAGCTCAGCCCTTGTCTGTCACCTCCCATGCGACATTGTCCCTGCTTACAGCACTCCAGGAGGCCCACACCTCTCTCTAACATCCCTTACTACCCAAGGAAGCAAAGTGCCTGGAGCTGTAGGCATTATGGGGAAAATACCGCCTTGGCCCACAGTCTCTCATGAAATAAAGGCAGGGGGATAATAGCAGATCAAGAAAGCTTTGGAATACTTCATTCTCTTTTAAACCTATGATTCATTAGGCAACCAGGAACTATTTAATGTCCTTAAATCCTCAGTGTGATACAGCAGAAAGGCCAGTTGACTTGGAGAAAAAGGACATGGGTTCAAATCCTACCTCCTATTCTTGTTACCTGTGTGACCTTGAATCAAGGTCACATTTAGTTTAATCTCCTTGGGTCTCAGTTTCCTCATCTGTAAAATGAGGCGGTTGGACTAGATGATCTCTAAGGTTCCTTCTGAGTCTAACTTGGACAATGGCCAAAAAAGTGTCTTATCCTAGACAGGGTTGGTAGTGCCTTAGGCATTAGCCATATACTACCATAATCTCCCTAGGCAGAGAAAGCCACAGTAAAGAGCAGACTGTCAAGTTATCCACAGGAGGGCTGAAAACATGTGATTAAGGCCAAGCAGGGGGTTCAACACCAGGTGAATGGAGGATGGGCAAGGAGGAGGAGGTCTCTGGGATAAAAGATGAGCTGACTAGTAGCCAGGTTCAGAATTAAGGATGTTTGCCATGTTCAAATAACCAGCATCCCAATGTCTTTTTTTTTTTCCGCTTGTATGTGGGCCCTGCTCACCTCTGGCATTTTAGAGGGACCAGCTGACAGACTACACAAGATGCATTTATCAAATGCCTTCCTGAAAATGGTGCAGTGCAGGACACTATGCCAAAGGAATCTGGAGACCTACTCCCTGCCCTCCAGAAGGTTATAACTGAAAGCACACCCTGACTCAGAGAAATCTACATAGAAAAATCAAAAAATCAGAAATGCAAACAGGAAACAATAGGAATAGAAACTGAACTGGGACTTCTTGGAGACTTTGAACTCCCAGCTGTAAAAAGCCTTTCTACCAGGGCAAGTTGGCAGCTTCCCTACAACTTAGAGTCAGAGAAGCCTGATACAGTAAGGGATTAAGTGATGTTTTTACTGAGAGTCACATGGCCAATTAGAAGAATCTCAACTCTGGACTTCCTCATATGAGGCAAGCCCTCCATCAGCTCTGCTATGCTACTTTTCAATAGACACACCAGGGAGGTACCAAATGGGGCAGAGACTGAGGATGGAGTTCATTGAAAGGCTTCTCTGCTCAAATAAGGGGTGAGAAGTTGGGAGCTGATTCCCTCAGGTGGGTTCTCACAGGCACTCAGCTATCCTTTTCTTACATAGTCCTTTTATATTGAGAAGCTGCCAGTGTGGTAGATAGAAAGCTAGCCTAGGCATTTGGTCAATGTGGGATGACCCCCACCCCCGCCAACACATGCTAGCTGTGTGACCCTGGGCAAGCCTCTCAGGGTCCCAGACAACTCAGTAAGACTGTAAGTTGTAGAGATGTAGAGATGACCTTCACTGGCAGGAGGAAGTGTCCTTTCACTGAAATGATGAAACCACAGGTCTGGTTTCCCTGGCACCCACTATGTGCCAGGCACGGGGCTAATGGCTTCACAAATATCTCATTTGATTCTCACAACAACCCTAGGAAATAGGTGCTGTTATTATTTTCATTTTACAGTTGAGGAAACTGATGCAAATAGAGGTTAAGTGACTTTTCCAGGGTTACACAGCTAGTAAGTATCCAAGGCTGGATTTGAACTCAGGTCTTCCTGATTCCAATCCCAGTGCCCTATCCACTTTGCCATCTAGCTGCCTAATTTCTATTACAACCTTTCTAAGTCCCATCTATTTTTCACAGTCTTAGCAGATGATTGACTTTCATAAGAGTGATGTCATTGAAAGGTAGTTCCCTCAAATTCCTTCTTTCTTGCTTGAAAACTTCACCCATCTTCTTCCTTTCTGTTCCAAAGGATGAAAAATTCCTCCCTCCAGCCAACTCTATAATCTGTACCTCTATCCTGAATCTTATAGCTATCTATATCCTTAACACCTTGCTCCATCAATAGTAACCAACTCTTTCTTGCATCTGCCAGCTGTCCCTTTCCCTTCTATTCTGTTCTTGCTTAGGTCTTCCTTATTCCTCTCTCATTTAAAAAAACAACACCTTTCCCTTAATCCTGCTGCCTCCTCAAGTTCTACTGCTAGAGAGGATACTGGAAATGAAACAAAGGAAATCATATTCCACACTAAAAGCTCAGGTAGGCAGATGGTTGGCATTCTTTCCAGTGGGGTTACATTTCTGTTCTATTGATACTATGGTCTCTCTTCTCCCGTTCACTGCCAGACTTTTCGAAGTTCTAGTCTACATTCAAAGCATCCACTTTTTCAGCACTCACAGACTCACACCTCAAACCCTTGGAGCCCAACTTCCATCTACATCATTCATTCCTCTGAAGCTGCTCTTCAAAGGTCAACAATGACCTTTTAATCACTAAACCCAAAGAGGTTTTTCAGTTCTAATCCTTGATGTCTATGTAGCATTTGGCACTTCTGTCCATCCCTAGATACCTTATGCTTTCTTGGATCAAGTGCCATCCCACTCTCCTGTCTGGGGATGACAGAGGCTTGGTAATCTGTGTGTGGTGCTACAGAGGAAAACATGGTCTGCCAAGTTGCCAGAAAGGATGGTGGGAACTCCATCCCTATCCTGACAAGGGGAGCCACAATCTTCCAATTACACAATTGTGTGAGGAATAGCAGAGTGGAAAGCCAATATAAAGGTCTGGCAGCAGTTTAGCCAATTGCTGCTTCCAATTCCCTCCCAGTACTGGTAATTGAAGGCAGATGCGTGAGACAGTGCCAAAATATTTTCTAATGCTGGTGATCTGGAGAGTGGACTTCTGGGTTCCTCATACCATCCACCAAAAAAAAAAAAGAGAAAAAGATAGCACCACCATGACAGATGTTTCACAAACTGGAGCGAAAATTGGTTATAATACTAGAGGAGATCCTGTATTCATGGTGGTCTTGGCTTTTTAATTCCTACTCATCCTCATGTGTGAGTTGGTATATCTCACTCAGGGTTCTTTCCTTATTCTTAAGGAACCTGGGGATAGATTTTTTCTTTGTTCTAGAAAATTCCTTTTCAGGGACTTCCTCATTTTTTCCTGTCCATATACTCCGTAGGAGAAGGCCAGGGACATGATCCAGCTCACAATGAGAATGATCCTATGATAAGACCTGACCCCAGGTGCTGATGACCCTGATAAAGGTCCCTGAGAAATTGAAGACACTCCCTCTCGTTTATGTAGAGGGTAGTTTTACAAGAAGTTATTCTTTGACATGACTGGTTCCTCCAATCAATTTCCAAGTATGAACTTTCACTTTTCAGGTTTCCTCCACATTGGCAAAATTATGTCAATGTCTCCAGAATGCCAGATATATCATTGCCACCCTCCCTTATACCAGGGAAAGGTCATAGAGAACCTCAGGGTTAAGAAGAGGTCTTGAAAGCCATCTAGTTCAATCCACACTGCAGCAGGAATCCCCTCCACAACATACCCAACAAATGATTTCCTGTCTCTGCTTGGAGATGTGTAGAGATGGAAAAGTAACCCATCTCTTGAAGTATCACAGTCCATTTTAGCACTCTACATATTAGGAAGATCCTCCTTAGAGAAAACCAAAATCTTTGCTTCTATAGCTTCTGCCCATTGGTCTCATTTCTTCCTTTGGAGCCAAAAAAGCTTGTTCCAATAACTTGTTCATATGATGATCTGTCAAATATTTAAAGCTAGTCATCATTTCCCTCTAAATCTTGTCTTCTTCAGGCTATTTGGTGCCTTTCCCAACCAGTTCTTGTATGGCATGGCTTGATGTCCTCTCTTCTCTCTTGTATATGTCTGAACTTGTCCAAGTCCTTCCCAAGACTTAACACCCAGACCTGAGTGTAGGACCAGGGCAGATCTGGCACATCAGGAATGTCACCTCCCTCATTCTAGACCCTAAGAGTTCTAGCAATCCCATGTAAATTGCACTGAGGATTTGGGCTGCCATGTCACACTATTCATTCAGACCGAGCTTATAGTCTCCTAACCCTTCTTCACGTGGATTACTGCCTAGCTGCACATTCCTTATCCTGTGCATGCCAAATTTATTTTTGAACTCCCAAATTTATATTTATGCTTCCTAAATTTCATTTTTATTAGAGTGAACCCAGCATTCTATTCTACCTTGATGAAGCCTTTCATATTTCAGTCCTGTCATCCAACATATTAACTATCTTTCCCTCTATTGTGTCATCTGTAAATTTGATAAGCATGCTGTCTGTACCTTAATTCAAGCCATTTATAAAAATGTTGAGGAGGTGGAGCCAAGATGGTAGAGTAAAGGCAGGGACTTGCCTGAGCTCTCCCCCAAACCCCTCCAAATGCCTTTCAAATGACTCTAAACAAATTCTAGAGCAGCAGATCCCACAAAAAGATGGAGTGAAACAATTTTCCAGCCCAAGACAACTTAGAAGGTCGGCAGGAAAGGTCTGTTGCAGCAGGTTAAGAGTGTAGGGCAGTCCAGGGCAGGCTGTGCTAGTACAGCCCAGGCCTCAGCAAATTAGGAGCTGGCCTTGGGAGTGACTAATCAGCAGTGGCAACAGCTGCTTCCGGAGTTCTCAGCCCACAGACAGTAGGGAGTCAAACAACTGGTCAGAAGGCGATTACAGGGGGCTTTTTGCTAGCAATGAGGCAGGACTCTGTTGCTTTGCCCCTACTTGGATCTGAGTCACAGTCCTGGGTGACAGTCCCAGGGTGAGGAGGAGCACTAGCACACCAGAGTTTGTGGCCACAGTCACTCACAGACCAGAGCACAGTCCAGGAGAGTAATAATACCAGCTTGGAAGAACTGAAAACTTACACGTCCCTAGAAGTATCTCTGAAAATAGCTACATAAAACCCCTAAAGCTTGGGGCAGCGTGGCCTTCACCCTGAAAGCAGAGCCCTACTTTAACAAAGAGTTAAAAATCAAGTAATAGTCTGGGAATATGAGCAAACAATAGAAAGAAATTATGACCATAGAAAAGTACTATGTTGACAAGGAAGATCAAAACACACACTCAGAAGAAGACAACAAAGTCGAAGCTCCTACATCCAAAGCCTTCAAGAAAAATATGAGTTGGTCTCAGGCCATGGAAGAGCTCAGAAAGGATTTTGAAAATCAAGTAAGAGAGGTAAAGGAAAAATTGGGAAGAAAAATGAGAGTGATGCAAGAAAATCATGAAAAATGAGTCAACAGCTTGGTAAAGGAAACACAAAAAGTACTGAAGAAAATAACACCTGAAGTTACTGAACACAAAAACACAAACAGTACTGAAGTACTGAAGGAAAAAACAGACAAGGTCAAATGGTAAAAGAGGTACAAAAAGCCAACGAGGAGAAGAATACATTGAAAGCAAAATTGGCCAAATGGAAAAAGAGGCACAAAAATTCACTTAAGAAAAAACTCCTTAAAAAGTAGAATTGGCCAAATGGAAAAGGTGGTACAAAAGCTCATTGAAGAAAATAATTCCTTAAAAATTAGAATGAAGCAAATGGAAGCTAATGACTTTATGAGAAATCAAGAAACAATAAAACAAAACCAAAAAAATGAAAAAGATAGAAGACAATGTGAAACATCTCACTGGAAAAACAACTGACATTGGGGCAGCTAGGTGGCACAGTGGATAGAGCACTGGCCCTGAAGTCTGGAGGACCTGAGTTCGAATCTGGCCTCAGACTAAACACTTGACATTTACTAGCTGTGTGACCCTCAGTAAGTCACTTAACCCCAATTGCCTAAAAAAAAACCCTCACTATTGATTGGAGAAATGCAAATTAAAACAACTCTGAGGTACCACCTCATACCTATTAGATTGGCCAATAGGACGGAAAAGGAAAATGACAAATGGTGGAGGGGATATTGGAAAAAATGGGGTATTAATGCACTGCAGGTGGAGCTGTTAACTGATTCAACCTTTCTACAGAGCAATTTGAACTCCCCAAAGGGTTATAAATCCATGCATACCCTTTGACCTTTACCACTACCAGGTCTGTATCCCAAAAGAGATTATAAAAAAAAAAGGAAAATGACCTATATGTACAAAAATATCTGTAGCAGTTCTTTTCTGGTGGCAAAGAATTAAAAATTGAGGGGATGCCTATCAATTGGGGAATGGCTAGACAAGTTGTAGTATGTGATTATGATGGAACACTATTGTGCTATGGGAAATGATGAGCAGGATGCTCTCAGAAAAGCCTGGAAAGACTTGCATGAGCTGATGCAAAGTGAAATGTACTGTGTACAAAGTAACAGCAATATTGGGAGATGATCAGCTATGAATGACTTAGTAATTCTCAGCAAACAATGATCCAAGACAACTCTGAAGGATTTATGATGAAAAATGCTATCCATCCCCAGAGAAAAAACTGATGGAGTCTGAATACAGATTGAAGCACACTTTTTTACTTTCTTTATTTTTCTTGAGGATTTGTTTTGTTTTGGACTGTTTTCTTTCACTACATGACTATTATGGAAATGTTTGGCATGACTACACATGTAAAGCCTACACCAAATTGCTTGCCTCCTCAATGGGGGTGGAGATGGGGAGGTTGGGAGGGAGGGAATTTGGAACTCAAAGTTTTGAAAGTGTGTGTCAAAAATTGTTTTTACACGTAACTGGGGAAAAGTAAAATACTAAATTAAAAAAAAATGTTGAACAGAATTGGGTCGAGAGAACTCTGAAGCACTCCACAAAAGACTTTCTACTAGTCCAGCCATTAATTACAACACAACATGTTGGGTCTAATCACTGAACTAGTTACAAAACCACCGTACTCCTGTCATCCAGTCCACATCTTGCTATATTCTCCTTGATAATACCCTGAGCCTTTTTCAATGCCTTGCTGAAATCCAGGTATACTACCTCCATGGCTTCCTCTTCACTATCAGTCTAGTAAACAGGTCAAAAACCGAAATCTGGTTAGTTTGGTATGACTCTTAATGAATGAGTCACCCCGTTGGCTGACGGTGATTACTGCTTACCTCTCCAAGTGGTGACAAAAACATTCTTTTCATAAAGCATTCTAGCATTTCGCCAGGAATCAGATTAATTTTCTGTATGTATTTATATGTGTATATGTTGTCTTTCTCAATAGAGTCTAAACTCCTTCAGAGCAGGGATAGTTTCACTTTTGTCTTTGTATGCTAAGCACTTAGCACAATGCCTAGTACATAGTAGGCACTTAATAAATGCTTATTGAATGATTTATTGATCATTAGCCTATAATTTGAAAAAAAAAATCTTTCTTCCCAGAATTTTTGTACCTGAAATAAGGATGGGTGAGGTGAAATCCACCTAGGATGAGGCTTCTGTAGCTTCTGCCCATTGGTACCATTTCTTCCTTTGAGGCCAAAAAAGTAAGTCTAGTAGCTTGTTCATATGGTAGTCTGTCAACTATTTAAAGCTAGCCATCATTTCCCTCTAAATACAGCTTCTTATACCTAAAATAAGAAGGTGAGGTGAAATCCACTAAGATCGAGGCAATGGTGGTGGGGCAAAGAAGCGAAGGAAATATGTCCTAGGATACCTCATGTTGTGCTGCTAAAGGATTGTCTGCTGATAGAGAAAGGATAGGAGGAGGAAGTTAGAGGAATGGGACTAATTCCACCATGAGAAGTAAGCAGGGTCACTTAGATGGTGCAGTGGATAGAGCACTGGGCCTGGAGTTAAGAAGACCTGAGCTCAAATCTGACCTCAGACACTTACCAGCTGCATCACCCTGGGCAAGTCACTTAATCTCTGCTGGCAGGGGTTCCTTATCTGTAAAATGAGAATAATAATAGCACTTACTTACCCGGGTTGTTGTGAGGATTAAATGAGATACAATAGTAAAGTGCTAATGAAGCACAGTGCCTGGCACATAGTGCCATATAAAGGTTAACTATTATTAAGCATGACCTGAGGTGGTACTGTCCATTCTGGTGCAGTGAGGCAAAACCCATATCTTGTTCTAGTCATGGTTCTACTTCTTCTCCTTTTAAACATTTTGGGAACTGGTGTTCATGACATCGCCAGTCATCAGTCTTGTGGCACTCCTTTCATTCTTCAATATTTTTCAAAGATCTGAAACCAGAGTTCAACAAACACATCTGTAATCTGTAATAAGTACCCTGGGATTTACATGAATAAGTTGTTTACAGCTTCACCATTTGCAATAAATACGATAATAACTATATTCAATTCCCACTAACAGAAAAGGAAGGATGCTCACTCCTCCCCTGATCTCCCCCTGCTGGAAGTGATCTCTCCCTTATCAGATCTCATAGCACTTTTATGAACTGACCTTATTTTCACCTGGGTTAGATTTATCTATGCTTGTCTTGTTACTTCTTCTTGATTCTCAGTTGCTTGAGTGTGGACATGGGGCCTTATTTATCTTTCCATCTCCCCCAGCATCTAGAACAGGACCTAGCACATAGGAGATTCTTATGATGTGTTTGTTGGGCTGATTAGATGTGAGCATTTCTTACATTCCTATTCTGCAGTGAGAAATGAGCATTACGCTTGAGTTTGCATGCCTTCTGCTCCCCATCTCAAAAGGCTCAGAGACTAAGCATCAGCTTGTAACAAATACTCTTTCTCCCCAGGCCCAGATTCTCTGAAAACCAAACAAACAAACAAACAAACAGAGAAAGACTAGAAAGGAAAGCTGAGATTGGTCCCTTAGTGAAACCCCGGTGCTATGAATTCAGTCTGCTTCCCAAGGTTGGCAGGTTCTACAGGAACATAGTCTTCCCGTATAAACGCCCACAGTTCTTCCTGGTCCCTGTTTCTGACAGTCAGTCCTTAAGTTTCTGAAGAAGAAAAGGACTCTCTCCCTAATCCAAGATGACTGCAAAGTCCTTACCAGCTCTGCCCATAAGGGCAGGGAACAAGAGGCAGGAGGAGCTGAAGCGTTAATGACTCTTGTTCGGTGCCCATGGGCTTCCCTGAGGAGGTTCAATGGGTGCCGGTGGCTACCCTGCCGGGGGCTCGTGGATCCTGCTGCGCAATGAGAGCAGAAACCTGTCCAGGACCTCCTGGAATCTCACATGCATCATTCCCAATTCCCAGCAGCAGCTGTAGCCAATTACACATCCAGGGAAGTACAGAGCCTTCTTTTGTTCTCAACTTTTCAGTGGCCGCTTTCAAGGATCAGTCTTTTTCTGCTGTGACAGGAAGCGGGGCAGATGGAAGGAGAGGGTTGGAAGGAGGCAGAGGACCATGAGCACCCCCCCATAACATTACCCTCATGAATGGTTCTAAAGCACACAGTCTTCAATGGGACTGTCCCCAGGAAATGTCAGGGTAGTGGTTTTACAATTACCGCAAAGAAGCAAAAAAATCAGGGAAGGATAAGCTCAAAAATACTCATGAGACCTTTGGCTTAGGAGTGAGGTAACAGCCATTTCTCTAGTTTATAAAGCACTTCTTCACCACAATCCTGTGAGGTAGCTAGAGCAAGTAATATTATCCCCATTTTACAGTTGAGGAAACTGAGTCTCAAAGAAGTGAAATGACTCACCCACTTGGGGCAGTAATAGCAGACCTTTCACTGAAGTCCTCCATCATGGTGGCAGGGGGGTCTGAAAGAACACGCCAATAGAGAACAATATTTGGCAAGTCTTCCCAAATCAGAATAGCTTCCAGTGTAGACATTGTGACAGACTGTGTGTCTGTCCTCCGAGGACCAGCCTAACAAGTTTGGAGGATTAATCAATAGGCGGTTGATCAGGAGGCAACGAATGCCTTTGACTGACCATGAAACTTCCAAATAAGGTAAGGAGAGGTGTTCATAAAGACCATTTAGTCCTTCTCCCTCATTGAACACATGAAGAAACTGAGGCCTAGGGAGATTTAACTTTTCCACAAACAAGCACCTGAAGAGGGATTCAAATCAGAATCATAGAATATTTAAGTTGGCAGGGACACCAATAGCTATTTCATCAATTCAAACCTGAGAAGGAGCTCTCTCTACCATATATCAGGAAAGTAGTCATCAATCAATTAATAAATGTTTATTAAGTGCCTGCTATGGGCCAGGTACTATGCTAAGCACTGAGGACACAAGAAAAGGCAAAAGATAAATCCCTGCCCTCAAGGAGCTTACAATCTAATAGTCATGGAACTTCTGTTTGAAGTTTACTGTGAAGGGGGATTCACTACCTCCTGAGGCAGCCCACCCCACTTTTAGACAGCTCTAATGTCCTCTGGCCTCAGACACGTGTTAGTTGTGTGACCCTGGGCAATTCACTTAACCCTGTTTGCCTCAGTTTCCTCATATGTAAAATGAGCTGGAGAAGAAAATGGCAGACTACTTCAGTGTCTTTGCCAAAAAACCAAAATGGGGTCACAAAGAGTTGGACATGATTGAACAACAGAAACTTTAGGGTCAGCTTGATGATGCTGTGGATAGAGTGCTGGGCCTGGAGTCAGGAAGACTCATCTTCCTGAATTAAAATCTGACCTCAGACACTTCCTGGCTGTGTGACCTTGGGCAAGTCACTTAACCCTGTTTGCTTCAGTTTTCTCTTCTGTAAAATGAGCTGGAGAAGGAAATGGCAAACCACTCCATCATCTTTGCCAAGAGAACATCAAATGGGCTCACAAAGAGTCAGACACAATTGAAATGACTTAACAGAAAAATGTCCTCTGAAAAAGAACAAGGCATTCTAAATAGTGTCAGAGGCCCTAAAGCTTAATTAGGATGAGCTCATCACCAAGGCTGGTGATAGATGCTAAGGACAACATAGAAAGCCGTTGTTGGCCATGGTGAGAGCAAAAGGAAGATTAAAAACAAAGATATAGAACTAAAGTTCAGCGTAGTTGAAATCCTGATGATGGACAGTAGGCAGAATATAGAACCACTCAACTCTCATTTTGCATGTTTTCTCTGTCAAGGACGATACTTTCCAGATAAAGGACAGAATTAAAACAGTTCACAAAGAGCTGAAGTCCAAGCTAAGTGAGGAAACAATAGCAGAACATGAGAATATCTTTAATGAATTTGAATCCTTGGGTCCAGATGAAATACTTTATTGGGTACCAAACTAACACATAGAGATGACTAAGCCATTAATGATTATTTTTGAACGGTATTTTATTTCTTTCCAATTGCATGTAAAGATAGTTTTTAACATTCTTTTTTAAAAATTGAGTTCTAAATTTTCTCCCTCCCTGTCCTCCTGTCTCCCTAAGACGGTAAGAAATTTGATATAGGTTATGTATGTGCAATCATGTAAAATATATATCCATATTAGGATGATTATTTTTAAAAGATAGTTGTGAACAGGAAAGGTACCTCAAAATCAGAGAAAGGCAAATGTTCCAATTTAAAAAAAAAAAAAAAGGAAACAGGTTGGCATGTTCAAACTAAGAAACTCAGCCCATCCTGGAATACTTTAAGAATGTCTCAGCAAGTGGAGAAGCAAACGGTGTCAAGATTAGAAGTCTGCCTTTGGTGTCAGGGACTGAGTTCAGATCCTGCTCCTGTCATACATACACTTATATGTGACTACTAAAGTGATTTCACGTCTCAGAGCCCCAGGCTTCTCTGTACAATTAGAAGTTACAGAATGCTTGCTGACATGCACTACCAGAGTGGGTTTACCAACCAGGCATTCCTTATACCAGTGTAATCAAAAGTCTGTTCCAAAAGTTATTATAGTGATAGTTTGTGAGCATTTAGAAACAGAAGCAGCAACCACTAATGGCCAACATGGCATCATGCAGATTAAGGCATGCTAGACTCATTTAATATCCTTGTCATCAACTCTAATCTGATTCCTTTGGGGCTCTAGACAGGACAAATGCTTATTTTCTTGGGTGACCTAATTCTTTGTAAACTGGAGATATGGTGAAGGGAATTTGGATAGATAGATAGATATATGCATATGTGTGTATATATGTGTATATATACATATATGTGTATATGTATATATACATATGTGTGTGTGTATATATTGTGTATGTAGATATAGATATAAATATAGATTTAAATATGATATGAACCTGAAAATTTCCACTACCACATTTCACTTGGTTCTTGGAACCTTTCATAAATGGTGGCAAAGAAAGTCTGAAACAAAAGTTTGGGAAATGAATGTTGCAAAAGATTTGAAGAGGTGCCCAGAAGAAATCCAGAGGACCTAAGGGGTATTTGTTTTCATTTTCTTTAAAGGTGAATTAGTGGGGCAGCTAGGTGGTGCAGTAGGTAGAGTACCCATCCTGGAGTTAGAAAGGCCTGAGTTCAAATCCAGCCTCAGACACTTACTAGCTGTGTGACCCTGGGAAAGTCAGAACCCCGATTGCCTCAAAAAAAAAAACCATTGCATTGCTGCCTTTTTTTTATAACAGTTATTTCTTGATATGCCCTCTTCTCCAGAATACTCCCTTTAAAAAAAAGAATCAGTTGAGCAAATCAACAGAAAAAAACACATACAACAATCTGCACCCATAGTTTCCCACCTCTCTTCCAAAAAGAGATAAAGGACTTTCATTATCTATTCTCTGGGACAAAGATTAATTATTTCAATTGATCTGAACCTGACTGCTTTGTAATGTTGTTTACATTTAAGTTATTGAAGTAATTATTCCTCTAATTCAAGTTTCCTCACTTTGTTCAGTTAATAGAAGCCTCTTTGTGTTTTTCTGAATTTCTCTTATTCATTGTTTCTTATGGTCTAACAGTACGTTGACACCCCTTATTTTGTTCAGCTTTTCCCATTTCTTAGGAGTGTGCTGTTTGCAGTTTTTTGTTTTGTTTTGTTTGACTGCTGCAAAAATGTGCTACTATGAAAATTTTATTAAGTATCAAACCTTTTCCTTCTATCTTTTTTTTTAACCTCCTTTGGATATACATCTAGTAATGAGATTGCTGGGTGAAAGGGTAAGAACAGTTCAGTGACTTTTTGTTGAATAATTACAAATTGTTTTCTAGAATGGTTGAACCAATTCAGTTTCCCCAACAGTGTATTAAAGTGACTGTCTTTTCAAAGCCACTCTAACATTGACTCCTTCCATCTTTCCTCACCTTTGCCAATTTGATAAGTATAAAGCAAAACCTCAGAAGTGTTTCAATTTTAACTTTCTTGTTTTTAGTGATTTGAAGCATTTCTTCATGATTGTTGATGATATTTGCATTTTTCTTTTGAAAACTATTCATATTCATTGAACAGCTCTTGGTCTTATATATATTTCCTGCATATTTGGGAAACCAAACTTTCATTAGAGATATCTAATGCAAAAGTTTTCCCCATGCTTTTTCTTTTTTCTTTTTTTTTTTTGTCTTTTTTTTTTTTTTTTGGCAAGGCAATTGGGATTAAGTGACTTGCCTAGGGTCACACAGCTAGTAAGTGTCTAGTGTCTGGTCTGAGACCAGATTTAAATACAGGTCCTCCTGACTCTGGGGCCAGTACTCTATCCACTGTGCCACCTAGCTGCCCCCTACTGCACCACCTAGCTGCCCCCCATGCTTTTTCTATTCTGTCCCATTCAGTCTTTTTCTATTCTGTTGTCTTGATTTTGTTCATGCAAAACCTCTAAAATTTTATATAATTAAAATTGTCCAGTCTTTCACTGTCTCTCATATTCCTTTTTTGGTTATAAATTCTTTCCCAGTCATATACTTAAAGAGTGCTGCCTTCTATGCTTCAGTTTTAGAATGATGTGATCTTTTTATATATGCAGCTTATTCATTTTCAGCTTATTGTGGACTACAGTGCAAAAACTGGTCTAAATCTATTCTGACAAACAAAGTTCTAGTTTTCCCAGGGATTTTTGTATAAGATGGAGTATTTCCATGGCCTTCCCCACCTTAAACAGTAGTTTGTGTTCCTAATTGATTGGATGATGATGAATATTTGTGTTCAATTGTTTCTAGGTCTTGTTTATTAGGCTGTTCCACTGGTCTTCTTAAAATTTTTAAACTAGCCTGAACAGTTTGGGTTGCTTCTGCTTTATAATAAATTGAAATCTCATCATTCTAAGTTCCTTTATCCCTTTTTTAAAATTTGATTAGTTTTTTTCTTTGGATTTTTTGTTCCTTAAGATGAATTCTGTTATAAACTCATTTAGTTCCAGAAAGTAATCCCTTAGTAACCTGATTCGTACATATATATATATATATATATATGTATATATCATTCAAACTGTACTTAATTGAAGTAGTATCATCATTTTTATTACGTTGGTGTAGCTCAACCAAGCAATGAATATCTCCTCAATTATTTCTTTTATTTTTTATAAAGTGTTTATAAACCCAAAAAGAAATGAAAGAAAGACAAATCTCTTTCAATATTCAAGCACAAAATGAAGACAATATTTGGGATTTAACCCACCAATATACAAAGGATTTATATAAATACAACTATGAAATATTCTATTCAAATTATTTTTTGGATTTAGTTTGTGTCCTACTAGTTTATTAAAGCTATGAATCATCTCAATTAGTTTCTTTCCTCAATTTCTGGGGCTTTTTTATGTCATCTACAAGCAGGGAAGTTTTTCCCCCCTCTTTGCTGATGTTTATACATTTATTTTGTCTCTCATTATAATGTTGTAGATAGCATTTCTCAAACTGTATGAAATAACAGTGAGAAAAAGGGGCATCCTTGCTTTACCTCTGTACTTGTTGGGGGAAACTTTCATTGTTCCCCCATTGTAAATATTGCTACCTCTTGGTTTTAGCAACAAACTTTTGGTAATATCATTGAATGAGTCTTCCATGGCTATGCTTTTAAAGCATAAATTGGAGTGATATTTTGTCAAATCTGATATAATTGAGAGGCCAGAGGTCATAGTAGATAGACAGTCACCTTGACATTAGTATATCCTGGTTTCTAGCGCTAACTCTAATACCTACTAGCTCAATGACCATTGGTAAATTGGTTTTTTCCCCTTCCAATGCCCCAGACAACTCTCTAGACTATAAGTAACACATAGTGGCATCAGCGGAGGGAATGTCCATCACTGCAAATTATATAACTTATATTTATATAATTTATATTTATGCTTTTGTTATTTATATGATTGATTACATTGTTTCTCCAGTGTCGAACCAGATATTCATCACTGGTCTAAATCTAAGTTGGTAAGAGCAAATAATTTTCTAAGCAGAATTTAAAGGAGCAGACCATGCTTAGGTTAGTTCCCATGTAGCGGGTTTCCCAGCCACAGGTTGGCCAAGGTTTGACATGAATTCTGAAATCAGCATGACCTGTCATTCTTTCTGGAGCCGGTCAGGCTATGAGAGGAAAATCTGAATAGATAAGAGCAAGACCTTCTCTTCATTGAATAGAATCTCACAGTTGGAAGAGCCCTCAGCGGTCCTAGGATCATAGATTTAGAGATAGCAGAGACTCGGATCATCTAGTCCAATTCTCTCTTTTTACAGACGAAGAAACTGATGCCAAGTGAGGGTAAGTGATTGGCCCAAAGTCTCAAAGGTAGCAACCGGTACAGCCTGGTTTCAAATTCAGGTTCTTTGCCTCTAGAAACAAGAATTGCAAGAATTACTTCCAAAAGCATCCCCAACAAATGGGCATCCAATCTGCTTGTAAAGTTTGCTGGCAGCTCATTCTACTTATGTAAAACTCTAAATGTTAGGGTGTCTGTCTTCATGTCAATCTGAAATCTGCCTCTTAGTAACTGTGAGGATCATAGAATCATAGATTTAAAGCTGGAAAGAATGTTCAAGGTCATCTACTCCAATGCTTTCATTTTATAGATTGACTTCTTGGGAGATCCAGACAGGCTGAGCAACTCACAAAGGTAGCAGAGGTGAAATTGGGACCCAGTTCCTGATACTCTAAGTCCAATGTTTTTTCCTGTGGCACCATGTTGTTTCACACTTCCTTGTTCTCTAACTTGGGGCCAATCAAAAAAAGCTTAACCCTTCATCCATGTACCAGACCTTTCAATACTTGAAGTCAGCTGTCAGTTTTCTCCTCTCTCTGCTGTACACACCAAGGTCCTTTAAATGAATTGCTTCTTTTTCCAGGTTAGGAGGAAAATGCTATTTCTCTCCACTCTGTGAGGTTTAAAAGTTCTCTGAAGGTAGATATGAGGATACTGTCTCAACATGATATCTCCATTGACACTCCAGCTGATGCCCAGGGGATCCAGGCCAATTCATTTGTTCTCACTGATGAATACATCAAATAGTCCTCCAACTAAAATGAGAATCCAGAGGTCACCTTCTCCATCCCTCTACCCATAAATCAGTAGGGTCCATAGTTCAGCCCAGGTACATAGAGGATTATTTATCCTTAAAAAAAAAAAACGCAGGAAACTGGATTTCATCATTTTCCCACTATCACCTGTTCTAGTAGCTTCAAGCAGCATCCCCCTGCTTTTAGGTAGGATCACACTGAGACCATCTCAGAGAGATCAGGATCTCCCAGGTGCTAGAAGTTGTCTAAACTAAAAGAAGGCTCTTCCTCTGCTCATCTATTTTAATGTTTGACAATCCACAATGGGAGTCCGGATGCAGCTGGACAAAACTTCGTAGACCTGTCAGGAGAGAGAAGGAAGGAAGGAAGAAAAAAATGAGAACTGGAATAGTTGCAAAACCTTCCCTCCTCCCCCTCTCACACTGCAAAGCTCAGCAGCAGCAATGACCTTTTCCAACTCCCCCCCCCCCCCCCCCGCCCCGTAAAGTAGCTGATTTCCATCCCCTCCATGTCTAACAGAGGAGAGAAGAACGCAGCTGGGTTCAACTCTTCCCTGCGAGCAGGGTCCTGGTCATAATCACCTAAGAAGGAGTTTATGATTCTGTCTTTGCCATTTAAAATTAATATGCTTATTAAGAGAGCAAGAGAGCACTTTGGGACTTAATGGTTTTTTTATTTTTTCCCAAGGTGAAGGCCACTCAGCTAAACCTCAAAGGCAGCTGGCTTCAGGGAGCCTTGGGGTATTTCATGCCAAGCATTTACACGATGAGGATGTTATGCACACGGTCCGGTTGCATTATCACACACCTGTTCAGTCTCTTCCCGCTGAAAGCCTTGGGGAAAGAAAATTTCACGCGGCACATTGTCCTGGTAAATAGATCCTGTTCCTGGCACTCCCTGGCTGCCCTAGCAATCCGGCAGGGATGTGCGGCTCCAAAGGCGGGCTAAGCTAATAGACCTAGATGAAGATGGGATTGCTGCTGGAGGGTTTTGGGGTATGTGTTTGCCAGCCCACAGAGCAGATGGTGTTTTCCCAGTGGATGGGGGAAGGGCCGGAGCAATGGGCTCTTTTGCTCCATTGAGAGTTCTGCATTTGGAGCGAGGAAGACCCAAGTTCAAGGCTTACTGGTTGTCTAAACCTAGCAAGTCATCTAACTTCTCCTTGTCTCAGTTTCCTCATATGTAAAATGAGGGATTGGACTCAATGACTTCTGATGTCTCTTTTCACTCTAAATCTACGATCTTACGCTGTTGGTTGGTTATTGTCCTTCTTGAAGAGGACCAAAATGACATCATTATGTTAGAGTCAAATTACAGTGCATCGGACTGTGGCTGATCTGACCAATGTGAGCTCAGAATGCTTTACCACAGGTCAGGCACAAATCGTCTGTGTGAACATTTGGGTGGATTCTCTGAACTTGTGCATCTCATGTTTCTTTTGAGCTACTTCAATTCCACTCTGCTCATGGAGCACAGTACCCTCTCTGATGTGGGGGCGCCATGCTGGGTGGTCCTGTGCCAATGTCTCCCATGTCACATAATCAATTCCAGAGTTCTTAAGAGAGACCTCGAGAGTGTCCTTGTACTGATTTTTCTGACCACCGTGTGAGCGCTTGCCCTGTGTGAGTTCTCCCTAAAATAGTCTTTTTGGTGAGTGTACATTCAACATTCGAATACAACGTATGAATGATATCATCCATCCCTTGCACCTCCCTATGGTCTGGCATCATGGGAATTTATATCTTTTAAGCAAAACTAGTCCAGTTCTGACCTGGATTTTCTGACTTTTTAGAGTTGTGATACTTTTCACTATTTGATTTTTTGACAACCTCCCCTCCTTCAGATGATAGTGGTTATTGGAACTGTAAGTAACCATTTTGGTGCCTGTAGCAACCAACACTAGACCTCAAATCTACCAAAGAAGGGACACACTATTCTCAGTCCCAAGGGGTTAGACCTTCCTGACCCTGACCCCCAGGTGGAGAATCACAGAATTTGAGAGTTGGAAGAGTCTTCAGCAACCATCTTGTCCAACCTATATATTAAAGGAATCCCCACTATAAAATGCCTGATAAACAGTCATCCAGACTTTGCTTGAAGGCCTTCGGGGAGGAGGATCCCACTCCTTTCTGAAGCATCCCACTCTACTTGGGGAGAACTTTATTGATAGGAAATTTTCCCCATCAGTGAGCCTCTGAGAGCCTCCATTCCTTTCCTACCACACCTTCTGCTACCATCCTCTTTTGTTAAACTCTTCCTTATTCTAGAATACTCCTGATTCTTTGATCCTTCCACCTTCTGGAAACTGAAATCTTTCTCCTGAACATACCTCACCTCTTAGCAACCCCTCCAAGACTGACATCGACTGCCCTCATACCCCTGACCAAAGGGCCACAAACCAAGTGAGCAGATTCTTTGTTTTCCAATGCCATTTTCATGCTCCATTACACTACCATTTTCCAGCAATAACTTTGCTTCCTTTAAAATTTCCTCCATTCCAGCTAGATCCTTGTTGCTCTCCCCTATGTACCTCCAGTTCACTCAACCATCCTAATCAATAAACTCATTCCCTGACTTACTCCTTATCATAGCAATAGATTTAGGGCTGGAAAGGAACTTAGGTGCCACCAAGTCCAGCCCCTCATTTTACAGATAAGGAAACTGAGGCACAGAGGAGTTAAATCCTGTTTCTAGAACCATATAGCTAATAAGTATCTGACGCTCAATTTGAACCCAGGTCTTCCAGACTCCAAACCCAGTGCCCTCACCACTATTCCACATGGCCTCTCTCTTCTCTATGCTAATCCCATGTCCTCTTTGAACATCCTGGGTTCCCAAGGCCCTTCTCCTCCTCCACTCTCATGACCTTTGTTTCTGGTCTACTTCACCTACCCAAAGGAGTATCCATATCACTGTGTCTAAATTCCCTTCCTTCCCACCCAGCCCAACGACTTTGTCTTGAGTGTCAGAATTACTGGTTCCATTCAGAAAGCAACTTTTTTCAACGTTCCTCTGATCACCAATATCAAGCATGGTATCATGGAACACCACAGGAGATGTATGCTTGCCAAAAGTGTCCTCCATTATCGTGGAGTCCAAATAAAAAGGGATTTTCTGTAGATGATGAAGTTCTCCACATGCTCTTGTTTGTGGATGACATTGTGCGGATTGCAGCAAACTCCAGAATGCCACATGGCCTTCTTAATGACATCCATCCACAGCTCCCCAAAGGAGATCAGTATAGTTATTCGCACAGTGAAAAGCAAATAGATAAAGAATACATATTACCCAGATTATGACATGCAGTTGGATGGGTATCCCATAAATATCTTGGACAGGCCTCCCAAAACTTCAGTGTGAAAAATGTTCAATCACTCAATAAATATTTATCAACTACCTGCTATGTGCAATGCACCACATTCAGAGCTAGGGGAAGAAGAAAGATAAATAAGGCCTGGTGCTTACCTGTGAGGAGTTTACAATATAGAAGATGGAAATAAGGCATATGTGTGAGTTAGTACTTAAACATTTCAGGGATCTGTAATTTTGTTGGTTCTGTCCCTTCTCCATTGAATCAGATCACAATCCTTCTATGACTTAGTAGATGGTCTTTGAAGGTTGCTCTGGCCCTCCAGATTTGTCATTTGATGACAGGTTTTTCTGAGCTTTGCTATGCCAGTCCATCCACAAAATGAATACAGTGCATCAGTCCTATTTTTGAAGCCTTTCTAACTTGATAGGACCTGCTGGGGCATTCAGTCCATTGTTAGTATCACCAGCTTTCCATGAGGAGGCAATGGAAAGGATATAGAATCAGGAATCCAACCACTTGGGTTCAAACCCCAGCTCCACTACTTATGCCTATATGACCTTGGACAAGTCACTTAAACATCTCAGTTTCAACACCTATAAATGGGGGTTGGAGTACTTTATTTCTATGGTCCCTTCCAACTCTAAATCTATGATCTATGATTCTGTGAGTATAGACAACATGATATGGTGAAAAGGATGCTAGATTTGAATTCCAAGGATATAAGTTCAAATTCTAACTCTACTCTTCACTACCTGCATGACAAGTCATTCAATCTCTTAGGGGCTCAGTTACCTCACTTGTAAAAGGAGGGAGTTGGCTTAGATCAATAGTGTCAAATCTCAAACAGAAACAGATCTCTGCAAGGACATATTGACCAGGATTATCACAAATTAATATTATCTGTGTTATATTGTATTTTTATTTATTTTACTAAACACTTCCCAATTTCATTTAATCTGACTTACTTGTGGGTTCACTTGGGTTTGCTTGGGTTCACTGGAGGTACTTGGGAGTTTTGCCAGCTGGTCTGGTCTAGATGACATCTAAAGAATCTCCCAGCTCTAAACCTATGATCCTATGCTTTCAGTGAAGGATGTGGAGAAAGATTAGTACTTTACATATATCTAACAAAAATTGAAGCTATTAAGTGCTCTGCTCAAAATCAGAGCGTGTAGAAGTTCCAGATCACTCACCCGGCTCCAGCAATCTTCTCAGGCTCCAGTGTCTTCACACCCATCATGAAGAGCCATCGACTCCTTGCCATCCACCATATCCACTATAATGTGAATTAAATAAAATGTGAATTAGAATATGATCAATGCATAAGACACTCTAAAGTTATAAACCCAGAAATGGTAATCATTAATATGCATACTGACCATGTGTGTCTTTCAGTCTGTATCTATAAATTGACCCATTTGTAGATAAGCATAATTAAATATGGAAAAACACTTAAGGCCATTCAAAACCATTAAGATTGCTGGTTCTGAATTCAGATAAGCAGGATAAACAAACCCTTATCCAAATGAAAGATCACTTCTGCTGTCTTTCTCTAACTTTCTAACTTACTAAAGCCAAGTTTCAAAGCTGGAATGTCTGGCAAGTACTTTCAAATGGAACTCTTTGTTTTGGTTGCAGTTCTTATCACAAATGCCTGCGACTTTCTATTTGTTTCATTGGGAAAACTCATTCAGCATGTTCTGATATTTCAGGTGGTTGTTAAGTATTTTCTTTACTTTAGATAGGGCTTATTGGCCATATCAGAGTTTTCAGTGCTGTGAGGAAAGTGCTTTATAAACCTTAAAGTGCTGCTTATCTCAATGTAAATTATCTTTGTCTTTCCTCAGATGAGCCAGATCTCCACTAAGTGTTGAAAATAATTTATTGTAAATATATATGCAAAACAGAGTCCTTGGATTTCAAACATCATTTTTTAAATTTCAAATATAACCTTTGTATTTATTTTGAAAACTTCATTGGTGTCTTTTGTTTTGTTGTCATTCAATTGTGTCCAACACTACATGACTTTTGGCAATGAGGTTTTCTTGGCAAAGAGACGAGAGTAGTTTGATATTTCCTTTTCCAGTGTGTCCCCATTTTACAGATGAAGAACTGAGGCAAATAGGGTGTTAAGTGACTTGCCCAAGGTCACATAGCTAGTAAGTGTCTGAGGCCAGGTTTGAACTCAGATCTTCCTAACTCCAAGCCAGGTGCTTTGTTCATTGCACCACCTAGCTGCCCTTTTGTTTTTATATCACTGTAATTTCTGGTTATATTCCCCTTATGCACCCATTATACCTTCCCCTACAGTAAAAACAGCTAAGGTAACCAAGAACATGGTGACCACATTGGATAGTGTATGCAATATTTCACACCCCTACTTCAATGTCTCCATTGAGAGGAGTGAGGTTCATTTTCTCATCCCTTCTCCAGGGACAAGATTAGTTTTTAACTTACATGGTGTTCAATTCCCTAGCTTTCTTTATGTTTACATTGTTGGAATCACTGTACATATTGTTTTCCTTGCTTTCTTATGTAAAGAGGGATTGTCTGATGAGCCCAATCCCAACCAGCAATCATAGAGTACCATTGATGCAATTCCCCACGCGGAAGAGGTCAGGGAGCCTGATTATCGGAGAATAGTGATGATATGTAATCAAAGTCCCTTGGAGAGACTTTGGAGGATATGTAAACATTCTGTAACTGGTTTGGGTCTGTTACCCATGTGTTGAATAACAGCCTCTTGAACTGGCTGCAGTTATGGAACTGGAACTGGCAGTGTCTTCAAAAGTGATTAGTCAGTACAGTGGATCTGGAGTCAGGAGGATCTGAGTTCAAATCTGGCCTCAGATGCTTACTATCTCTGTGACCCTGGGCTTAACACTTAACCTCGATTGTCTCAAAAAAAACCAAAATCATCAGTCAGCTTTGGTCTCTGTCTCCTGGTTTTGATTGCTTTTCTTCATGTTAACTTCTTTGCTGATAGCATTCACCCAGAGACAAGGACATAAGCAGAAAGGCCTCAAACTTTTTCTCTCTCCATAAGAAACTGACACATGGCCCCATGCATACAGACCTCAGTTCTTAGCTTTTCATGGCATTTGTTCACTTGTTTCCACTGAAGGAAGTTGGAGGCTATGACTTTGAGTTTCTAAAGGCCGGGAAAGCAAGTTGTCTGGAAGTCCCAGGACTCCAAGGGTCCCAGGGGTCCAAGAGAGTAGTACAGGTCTGGGAGTGGATTCAAGTCAGGTTTTGCTGACATCCCAGTATCTATACCCCAAGGACTGAGGAGTGACCTTCAGCTGAGACAAGGATTTCTCTGGCTGCATTTGGTGATGGGGCCAATACTATGCAGACACTGTACTAAGTTTGAGTATGGTTTCGCAGAGATTGAGCTGGTATAGAGGAGAATAAGCCTGAAGGGTTGGGGGCTAGAATGGGGAAGGAATGTTTGTACTTCAGTTCTTCCTATATCTTTGATATAAATAACCCTTTGTGAAAGCTTGCTGACTTTAATTGGTTAAGTGGTAAAACTCAAGTGCTAGTCATTGGTGCTTAATAGTGGAGGGATGCAAGTGGTGGGGACTCTAGCCAATGGCATTAAAGAAGAGGTACTCCAACTCCTCAGGGGGCATCCCTAGATCCCTGAGGAGGAGCTGTAGTTAATCTGGTTCTGGGATAGTAAACCCAAAGAAATATTTGTACACTTATGCCACTGTGCCTCAGTGTACATGTCTTCCCATGTTTCTCTGAACTTCTCACATTAGTGATCTCCTTTGGGAGGGGAGGGAATCCAGACCTGTGATGCCATTGGTGTAGGGAATTCCTTATTAAGAAACTCCCCCTTTTTGTGTCAGGAACATCAAGGAGGCCAATATCACTAGATCTCAGAGTATAAGATGGTAAGGTGTAGGAAACCTGGAGGGATATGTGTGTGTGTGTGTGTGTGTGTGTGGAGCAGGGTGGGGGCAGGTAGGGTTGTAGATTATGAAGGCTTTTCAGTGTCAAATAGAGGATTTTATGTTTAATCCTGGAGGTGATAGGGAACCACTGGGGCTTCTTGAGCTGGGGGGAAGATAGTACCATAGTTAGACCTGCACTTCAGAAAGATCACTTTGGACAGCTGAATGTAAGACAAAACACAGTTGGGACAGACTTGCGGTAGGGTGACCAACCTGCAGGCCATTACAACAATCAGGCACGAGATGATAGAGGAAGTATCAGAAAAAAGAGACACGGGGCATGTACGAGAGATGTTACAAAGGTAGAAACAAGAAGATTGGGCAACAGGCCGGAGATGGGAGGGAAGAGAGGGTGAGGAGTGAGAATGACATCCGGGTTGTAAGTTGGGGTGACTGGGGAGGTGATGGTGGTACCCTCAACAGTAAGAGGAAAGTTAGAAAGAGAACCCGGGAGTAGTTCTGCTGCGTTCTGTTATGTCTGATAGTATCGTAAAAGAAAAATGGAATGGGAAGAGAGAGGAATACATTAAATAGAGGGGAAGGGAAAAGAAGGTTAGGGGAAATTATCTTATGTAATCGGAGGGCAAAAGTAGAGGTCTGTATTTATAAGCCGGAAGGGGTGAGAGAAGCAGGTGGCATTCACTCTCAGCTGAACTGATGAAAGGAGGGAACACACACAGGCAGGTAAAGGGGCGGGGGTGGGGGGCCCTCGGCTTGCTGGAGTTAGCTGTAAGTGGTTTACAAATCCATTATGGAATTTCTGGTATGAGCATTTATACCTCAGAAATCACCAATTGCTACAAATCAGGCCTCAATTTATTTTGTTGAATTTCTAGACTTAAGGAAGTGTTAATTACACAGATTAAACTTAAAAGTATGTGTGTATACATTTCCTCCTCAAAAAGCCTTGCCATTAAATGGTTATCAGCATACCCCGTCTTACTATACAAATATTGCTCGAAATCAGTCAAAGTGCAGGAGAGAGTTCAGGGAATGAAGTCATCACTATACTGGAGGCCAATAATAATGACAGTAATAATAATAATAATAACTGGCATTTAGATAACACTTCAGAGTTTACAATGTGCTTTATATCCACTATGTCGCTGAGCCTAACAGCACCCCTGGGCATAGAAATTTGATGTTGTTGTTGAATCATTTCAGTCATGTCCAGCTCTTCATGGAGTTTTCTTGGCAGATACTTGAATGGTTTGCCATTTCCTTTGCCAGCTCATTTTACAGAAGAAGAAACCGAGGCAAACAAGGTGAAGTGGCTATCCAGAGTCACACAGCTAGGAAGTGTCTGAGGTCAGATTTGAACTCATGAAGATAAGCCTTGCTGATGCAAGTCCTGGTATTTTATCCACTGCATCACCAAGCTGCTTCACTTCACTAAACAGGAAAACAGAAAGGAAAGAACAGAACAGACAGAAAAGAGGAGGGTAGATAAAGGAAGGGATTAGTTCTAAGCAAAACAAATTCAAACGGAAGATGAATAACAATATTTATAGCAGCTCTTTTATAAGATCAAAGAATTAGAAACTGAGGGGGTGCCCATCAATTGGAGAATGGATGAAAAAAGATGATACAGAAATGTGATGGAATACTACTGTGCTGTATGAAATGATGAAGGGGATGGTTTCAGAGAAACCTGGGGAAACTTGTTGTGTGAACTGATACAGAGTGAAGTGAGTAGAATCAGGGAAACAATTTTAAAAATATAGTAAAGACCTACAACTTTGAAAAATTTAGGAACTCTGATTAGTATAATGAGCAACAATGACTCCAGAGGGATCCCTGGTGAAATATTCTGCCCAGCCCTTGATAAAGAGGTGATAGATGAAAAGTGCTAATGGAGACTTTTTTTTTTGTCATGACCAATACAGAAATTTGTTTTGCTTGATTATGCACGTTTGTAACAAGGGGTTTGTTTTTCTTTCTTTCTCAGCTGTTAGGTGGGAGGGAAAAGGAGAAAAAGTAGATTTTTGCTTATTGAAAAAATGTAATTTTAAAAAAGAAACTCTCCCTATCAATTTAGAGCAGCAAATGTTCTACAATTTATAGAAATCTTAAGGAGTTGTCTGGAGTAGTGAGAGGTTAGGTGACCTTCCTGGGGTCACACAGCCAGTATGTCAGTCAGCTGGTCAATAAGCATTTGTTGGGCACCAAGTACTAAACTAAATGCTGGGCAAAGGCAAAACCAGTTCCTGTCCTCAAGGGGCCTATATTCTAATGATGTAGACAAGATATAAAAAAGTACATGTGATTTGTTGTTGTTATTCAGTAGTTTTCAGTTGTGTCTAATTCTTTGTGACCCCATTTGGGGTTTTCTTGGCAAAGATACTGAAGTAGTTTGCCATTTCCTTCTCCAGTTCATTTTACAAATGAGGAAACTGAGGCAGTGTTAAGTGACTTGCCTAGGGTCACCCAGCTAGTAAGCGTCTGAGGCCAGATTTGAACTCAGGAAGATGGGTCTTCCTAACTCCAGGAATGTCACTCTACGCACTCAGCCACCTAGCTGCCCTAAGTACATGTAAGGTATGTACTTAATCTCAAAGAAAAAGACATTAGCCTTCAGACAAGACCATAAAAAAGCCTCCTACAGAAAGTAGGATGTGAGCTGAGTCTTGAAGGAAGCCAGGGAAGCTAAAAGGCAGGGATGAGGAGGGAGAACTTTCCAGGCATAGGGGCAGACAGTACAGAGATGGGGAATGGAGTACTGGGTGCAAGAACCAGCAAGTAGATCAATGTAACTAATTCATAGAATACATGGAGAGGAGTACAGCATAGGAAGACTGGAAAGGCAAAGAGGCTTGCAAGGGTGAGGAACCTGCTTTAGGGTATGAAGAGCTTTAAATAAGAGTGAAGTCAAATCAAGGCAAGTCAACGAGCATTTATGAAATGCTTACCATGTGCCAAGCACTGTGGTAAACGCTGGGAAAACAAATAGAAGCAAAAAGACAGTCCCTACCCTTGATGAACTTACATTCTAATGGGAGAAAACACAGGAAAAAAAAAGTTGGAAAATGGAGTGGAGAGTGGATACACTCACTTGAGGCATAGCACGGTAGAAAAAGAAGTCCAGAGAGTTAAGGGTAGGACTCTGAGAGGAATGAAGGAGTAAATATGGCTGGCCTGGCATCCTTTCCTTAAAATGGAGGTTCTGGGAAGAAATGACCAATTAGAGACCACAGAGAGGAGGGCTCTCCCAGTATGAGAAAGTCATAGGGAAAGAGGGCTCTTCCAAGATGGTGAGGCTGGAGGTAGCTAGGTGTCACAGTGGTTAGAGCACCAGCCCTGGAGTCAGAAGGACCTGAGTTCAAATCCGATCTCAGACACTTAACACTCACCAGCTGTGTGACTCTGGGCAAGTCACTTAACCCTATCTGCCTCACAGGCAAAACAGAAAAAAGTTACCTTGTATCTCTTTGGGAGCAGCTAGGTGGTGCAGTGGATAGAGCACCAGCCCTGAAGTCAGGAGGACCTGAGTTCGAGTTCAGCCTCAGACCAAACACTTGACACTTACTAGCTGTGTGACCCTGGGCAAGTCAGTTAACCCCAATTGCCTAAAAAAAAACAAGATGATGAGGCTGCTGGAGCACGGTGAGGAAGGCAGCTTCCATGGTAAGAAGACTGCTGGGAATTGGAGAAAGGGTTCTGGAGAGTCAGGAATGGGGCCCAGGACTTTATATTTTATACTAGACCTAATAGGGACCTGAGTGAGAGGGGAAGGGGCAATTGACACCATCAGACATGCTGCACCTTAGAAAAATCACCTTTGCAGCTGAATAGAGGGTGTATTCGGAGAGGGGAGAAACAAGATAGGGAGACCTAAAGGTCACTTTCTAATCCTTTGGGGTTGGTGAATTCCCTCAGCAGGGCTTTGCCTGTGACTCTCTGGTAACCAAGTGAGGCCTACCCAGGCTCACAGGGCTTAGTTGCCAGCTGAATTCCTGCTGTTTGTCTACTAGGACCCAACAGAGGGAAGCTCAACATTTAGGAGTCCCATAGCCTCAGGGTTTGCCTTCCTCATCCCCTGCTCCATCTTAGCCCAGAAGGCCTCGGTCTGAGACTCCGAGCTTCCACTGAAGCAGGCTGCTCAGAGACACAAGCCCCACTCAGGGAGGAGGCCACCACATTGATTTTAATGGGCTGAACTTTATGGCCCCATTTAACAACAAGATGAATTTTTTATGGATGTTCTTGGTGAACCAGGCAGTAGAAAGACAGCACATTTTCCAGCCTGGTGTCTGGCTCGATTGGGCTCTCTGACTCTTGAACGCTTCTCCCTAGGATCTAAATGACTGGCTTCTGCACTGGGCATGTTTATGATGTCGCTCAGGGACTCCTGCCCAGGTTATGCCTTTTGGGGACACAGCTAGGGTCTAGTGGGCTAGCTGATGAATCTCTGCTTTCTTCTTTCTGGAGAATGGTGCTCAGTTTTGTGTTCAGAATCACATCTTGGGTGCCACACTTTTTTAAGAAGGGTATTGATAAACTGGAGAGCCTCTAGCAAAGGGCAACCAGGCTAGGGAAGAGCCTGCTACTATAATAGCCGGGCCCCTGAAATCTCTAAAAACTCTCACTCTGTAGCCCATCTCAAATAGCTCAGGTTCAGTATGGCTGTTTTGCACAATAAATTATGTAAATCACAGCCTGTGCCCCCATCCAGTACACCCATTAGATGTGAGCAGATAATACAAATCACTAATCTAAAAGCAAGAACATTTCATTAAAATGTTTTTAAAAGTAAGAGAGAATCAAGTAGTGGAGTCATTCTCCATTCCTCATACATAAACAGTTACAACAGTTTAAGTGTCCTGAGGAGGCGAATGTGATAGAAATCCCCCAAGGAAACTTTCAATGGTTCCCCTCTGTTTCCTCCAAATTTGCTTTCAATGACCAACACTGAGATCTTCCAACTGCTCAGAGTAATCTAGAACATACTAGAGCCTTACAACTTGACTCCAAGGTAGTCAGAATTTCTCTAGGTTCAGGGATGCCAGGTCAGTACCTCTCCATGTTCCTCCTTCCTTCTCTCTGTTTTGACTACAGCCCACAGGGCTCCATCTTGGAGCAGCTCAAGTACACCCCAGGAGTCTCCAGGCGTTGCACCCAGTTGGCTCACCATGCCTCTCCTCATCTCTTACTTCCTTTTTTTCTTGCCACAAATCCTCTCTCCCTCCATATGTTTTTCCAGGTTTGCAAGTACTGAAACAATCCTTTGTCTTCACAAGTCTGCTGGCATTCCGATGACCTGAAATCTCTTCAAATAAAAGTCAACACCCCTCCCCATCTTGTTTCTGTAGGTATATGAGGCTGCGCTGTAGTGTTCCTATAATTAGTTGCCCATATTGAGTTCAACTGAAGGAAACAAGGTTGTTTAGAAGAGAAGAGTGGGATGGAGGGGGGGGAGCAGAGGAAAGGAACATGATGGCTGTTTTCGAGTATTTGAAGAACTGTCACGAGGAATAGTGATTAAAGTGATTCTGTTTGGCCTGAAAGGGAAAAACCAACAGTATTAGAAGCTGTGGGTGTGTAGGTGGTGAAATGAATAGAGTGTTGGGCCTGGAGTCAGGAAGACTCATCTCGGTGAGTTCAAATCTGGCCTCAGACACTTACTAGCTCTGTGACCCTGGGCAAGTCACTTAATCCTGTTTGCCTCAGTCTCTTCATCTATAAAATGAGTGGGAATATTCAGTTCCAGTATCTTTGCCAAGAAAACCCCAAATGGGTTCATGAAGAATCAGACCCAACTGAAAAATAATTTAACAGCAACAAAAATAGAAGCTGCAGCGGGTTGGGTTTAGGCTTGCTGAAAGAAAAAAAAAATATCCTTAACATTTGGAATTAACCAAGAGTGGAATGAGCTACCTGGGCAGTAGTGGTTTCTACCCCCTGGCAGCCTTCAGGAAAGGCTGGATGATCACTTGCCAGCGGCATTGAAAAAGGAATCCTCATTCAGGCATGGGTCATATTAAATAGTCTCAGGTCTGTTTCAGTTCAGAGGCTGTGATTCTTTTCATGTATTTCCTAACAACATTCTATGGACAATGCTCTGATCACAAAGTCAGAAGGAAGGGTGCCAGAAGGATGGCTAGAATGTTCCACCAATACCTTGTGATGTCCAGAGAAAGTGAGGAAGGTGGGCACCCTATGGCGAGCTTATGGGATGCCATGAACAAGAGTCACAAAAGATACTCAGGTGTGGGCAACTTGTGATCTGATTCACTAGAGTAGACATTCTAGTTAATGAGATAATGGACCTCTTGGAGCATTTGAATCTCTACCAACCAGCCAAGAGAGCACCAGGAAACTCTTAGCCATAGTGTTTCTTCACTCCCTCCTAGGAAAATTTCCTGGAGCTTCCTAATCCATAAGTATAAAATATCTCTGGGGCAAAGGTTGCATACACACAGCTTCAAGGAAAGAGTATTGGTGTGGATCCAGTTATCTTGTTTGATCAAATAAACTATCTATAAAGCACTTAGCACAGTTCCTGGCACATAGTAGGTGCTTTAAAAAATGCTTGTTCCCTCTCCTCCCCTTTGAGGACAGTGGGCAATATAATCCAATGAAGAGAGACCTGGATTAGAGATCTAGCTCTTCCTTAGCTCCCTGATTTACGGATTACTATCTGCATAGAAACATTGATTTGGGTCTAAGGTTGCTAAGTAGGGATGTTTTTATTCTGTTTGAACCCAGACTAAAAAGATGTAGGGAAAACATTCAATTCTGCAGGTCAAATACTCAGTGAGGCATATGTACCTCAATTCAATAAACATTCATTAAGCAACAATCATGTGTAAGGCAATATGTTAGGTACGGATCCAAAGAGGAAATATGAAATAATTCCTGTCTTCAAAAAATTTCAACCCACTAGAATAACTAAAGCAAGCAAATTAAGTAAGAATAATATGAATAATGATGTGTTAAGAGCAAAGAAGAGATTGAAAGTGGTCTTAAGAAAATTTGAGGCAGGAAAGGTCATTTTCAGCTAGGGGATCAGAAATGGAACCTGAGGTGAGCCTAAAAGAGGCAAAGATGTGAAAGGCAAAGGTGTTGAGAGAGTGTATTTCAGACACAACAGAGACCAATAGAAACATAGGTGAGAGGGGGAAGGATAACGTCAGAGCACCTTATAAATCATCCTTTGGGAGCAGGAATGTACACGTAGAGTGTGGGAAGAGGAGACATGAAGCAGAATGGAGCTAGATTATGCAGAACCCTAAGTGCCAAGGATTCATTTCACCCATTATTACATCTGACTGGCAGAATGGTGGTACCATCGATAGGAATAAGGAAGCTGGGAGGAAGTTCAGGAGAAAGATGACAAAGCAATTTGCTTCTTTAAAAAAAAACCAACATATATTCAGAGTTTGAGATGCTAGAGAGACATCCAGGTAAAAATGTCTATCAGGCACATTGAGAAGCAGGACTAGAGTTCAGGTGAGGGATCAGAGTGAAATATATAGACCTTGGAGTCATCTGGGATAATTAAGGCCAATAGAGCTAAGGAGATTGCTAGGAAAGATAATGTGGAAAAAAAGAGAGGAGAGCCAAGGACAGAAACTTGAGGAAACTCCCCACTCAAGAGATGGGAGGAGAAAGATGAACCAGTGAAGGAGATCAGTAAAGAAAAGTCAGAAAGGTAAATACGTTTTAAAAGCAGTAAGAATAAGCAGTATCTTAGAAACCAGGGCAGAAGACAGTATGCAGAAGAAGTGGATGGTCAGCTGCATCAAATACTATAGAAAGGTTAAGAAAACTAAGGACTGAACCGATAAATAATGATATGAAGTTTTCCTTAGGCGTGTTTATATTCCCTCTGTACTGCCTGTTATTCATCTCCAGGAATGAATAAGAATAAAAATAAATGAGCAAAGACATAATAGAAATGGGCAGCTGGGGTTCTGTCCAACATACCAGAATTGAGAGTACCCTGAGAGCACTTTCATTCCATTAGAAGAAAGAAACAATTGAGTTTAGCACCTATTTCAAGAAAATAATTAGTTAAGCACTTTTTGCGGTAGCAAAGATTTAGAAACAAAATGGATGCTCATTGATTGGTGAATGACTAAACAAATTATGGGCAGCTAGGTGGTGCAGTAAATAGGGCATTGGGCCTGAAGTCAGGAAGACTCATCTTCCTCAGTTCAAATGTGGCCTCAAATACTTACTAGCTGTGTGACCCTGGGCAAATCATTCAACTCTGTTTGCCTCAGTTTGCTCATCTATAAAATGAGCTGGAGAAGGAAATGACAAACCATTCCAGCATCTTTGCCAAGAAAACCCTAAATGGGGTCACAGAGAGTTGGGCACAACTGAAATGACTTAACAACAACAAACAAACAAATTATGGTATGTGGATGTAATAGAATATTTCTGGGTTGTAAGAAATGATGAATATGATAAATACAGAGAAGCCTGAAAAGAGCTAAATGATGTAGAGTGAGTAAGAAGAGCCAGGAAAACAATATACACAATGACTACAGTGGCGTAAACAAAAAGAACAACTAAAAACAATCAAATGTAAATACTGCATCTTTACAAGGGACACCATGGTCCCAAAGAAGCGCCATGAGAAGACAACCCCACTCCACTCCTTTGCAGAGGCGTAAGATCCATAGGAGTGGTGCATTGGACATGATTTCATATGATTTTTCTACCCTTTTCCTCTTCTTCCTGTTTTTCTTTTTTTCTTTAAAAATGTTATCTGTTATATGAGATGGCTCTCTGGGAGACAGTAGGAGGAGAGAGGCTAGAAGAAATTCTGGTGATGTAAAAAACAAAAGATATAATAAAATGTATTTAAATGTTAAAGAAATTTTTAAAAGAATAGATAAATCAGGAGAAGCAAGAGGCTAGATGCAGGGAGATCAATTAGGAAGCTACTACAAAAAGACTAGGCAAGATATAATGAAGATATGAATTAAGGAATGAAAATGTAAATGTCTGAGCACCTATTTCAAAAGAATAATTAGTTAAATTAGAAAGCTCCTGATAACTCACTTACTACCACCACTACCTCCCTACCTCCCACCAAGGAATTTCTCCAAGACTGACCCCCACTATACTTTCTCCCCTGGGCCTTCACCCTCCTTCTTCACTCTCTCCCTACTCTTTCTCATCAACTGAATTTCTCTTTAGAAGTTGTTTAGAAGACACTTTCCATGCTACTCTACTTGCCTTATGACACATTTTGTGCTGCTTGCCTCAGGCATCACAATATGTAGTGAATGAGTTTCCCTTACAGTGGGAGATTGTGGTAAAATACAAGAAGGAACTTCTTGGCAAACCCATATGTGCAAGACAGATTACCCAGCAAAGTGGCAGCAGCATTTTCCCAACACAGCATTTGCACACTAGAGGTGCATCATAAATGCTTGCTAAACTGAATTATGATTTGTCAGAACAGGAGAGACCTCCATTGGTCTTGGTGAACCTAAGTTTAGGCTGTGTGGAAATGAGCAACATAATTTTCTGAATATCCTTCCAAACCAAATAATTTTTTACTTTGGCATGCTCAGATGGACAATGAAATAAATATCTGAAAGTCTTCATGCTCAGTCCAAAGTATGTTTCTGCCTTGATCAAAAACATCACCAGAAAGGATACAGGTAAAGACCAAGGGCTAGAACCAAGGCACTCAATAGCCAGAGAGCATCAGAGATGAATGAAAGAATTCGTAACTGCTGGATTCCCTTTACGAGAGCATACAATCTGGGAATTCTTTTGGTCTATATTTTGTAAATTGGTTTCATGCATGGCCTATCAATGGTGGCCTGGCTAGATAATAGAATTTTCCAATAGAATTCTTTCTTCTTTTCTCCAGTAGCCTGATTCTCCTTGCTAAGTGCAAGGAGCAGGGAGAGTAGGATTTGCTTGATGGAATGAGACCTGGTCAGGTTCCCTTGCTGTTCCTAGGATTGGGGTGATGCAGATCTAGAGAAGATGATTCAGGACTCAGAGAGGAGTCTCCATGCTTGATTAAGAGGATGAGTGGACAGTTAAGGGATTTTGTCATAGATTGGCCACTGAATACTCTTGAAAGAAAAGCAAGAGAAGATGGTAGAGGCAGCAACCCTGCTAATCTCTCCCAACATTCCCCTCCAAGTAACTTTAAAATAACAGGTCAAATCAAATTCTGGAGGGGCATAGACAACAAAGAGTCAGGGGAAGACATTTTTGTAGCCCAAGACAACTTAGAAGGTTGGCAGGAGACAATGTGGGTAGGGGATGGCACAAGGGAGGAGGAGAGTGCACACAGCAGCAACAACAGTGGTGGGCCTTGGAGGCAGATGGAACAGCAGAAGCAGCAGCAGCTACAAGAGCTCTCAGCCCAGACACAGTAAGAGGATCAGACAGCTGGTCAGAAAGAGATTATGGGGGACTCTGAGCTGACACTAGATGCAGGACCAGGTGCTATTTGGCAACTCCATTGCCCATATGCAACAGCATTGCAGCTCCAGGGTCAAAAAGAGTGCTTGTGGTTGGTCACAAGGGAGGAGAGGCCCTGGTCACTGTTCTAGGGCAGAGAGGAGCACTAGTGTTTGCTGTTGCAGGGGAGCAGGGGATCTTGTCACAGTTTAAGGGCTTTTTTTAAGGGCCCTGGTTACTGTTCTAGGGCAGAGAGGAGTACTAGTGCTTGTGACTGCAGGGGAGTAGCGCCCCTTCCTGGGAAAAGACCAGAGTGCAGACCAGGAGAGCCGTAACTCCACCTTGGAAGTCAAAAACTTGGAGACTCCCAGACCTAGCTCTGAAAACAGTAGCACAAAAAAAGTATGAAGCTTGGGATAATGCCTCCTCACCCCCAAGTGAGCAGAACCTAACTTTAACATAAAGTTCAAAGTTAAGAAATAG
>NW_020954594.1:5314312-5349529 GCF_900497805.2 Vombatus ursinus
TTTGAGGACGAACAGGGTAAAAAGAGAGAGAGAAGGATAAACAAAAGAAAATAGAATAGGAGGAAATACATGGTAATCATAACTGTGAGTGTGAATGGGATAAACTCACTCATAAAACAGAAGCAGATAGCAGAATGGATTAGAAACCAGAATCCAACAATATGCTGGCACTTGAAACAGGAAGACACATACAGAGTTAAAATAAGGGTCTGGAGAAGAATCTATTATACTTCAGCTGGGGTAAAAAAAGGTAGCGTAGCAATCACGATCTCAGAAAAAGCAAGGATCCTACAGACAGTGGGCTCAAACTTAAATTACCATTCTAGTGGACATCGTACCCCTCCCCCTCGCAGCTTTCAACAGCAATCTTCCTCACTGGGAAACCACAGGGATGAGAGTGAGAAATCACACACTTGAAACTCTTGTATTCAAAGTCATTTCCGGCTCCTCAAACAACCATAAAACTCATCAACATCCCTTCTGTCATTCAGTCTAGAAGAAGGGTCACCAAGCCTCAACAAATTGTATTAAAACCAGTCGGGAAACATTGAACATACTCTGTATAATCTCCCGGGAAAGGCTAATATGAGCATGCTCCAAGGACTGGCCCCCTCATTGGTCAATCCTCCCATTACAGAGGAAGGACCAGGAAGGACCAGGAAAAACCAGGAAGGACCAGAGCCGAGCTGGACATACTGGAGGAGACAACAAAGTCATACGGGCCAGTACTGCTTCAGCTTCTGGAGGCCAACGATAGACAGAAGGACCCTCCTTCACATGTGCAGAGCAGACCAGCACCTGTAAAAGTCTCTGGTACCACTGTCTTATCCCCATCTCATTTTTTTCCCGGAAACTACAAAGACAAGACAAAAAAGGGGGGGGAGGGGAATAGTAGTTCACAGTTCCCGTTATATTCTTTAACATTCCCACCAACAGGTCTAATGGGTTACAACCCCATTGCCCCAAGGTCAAAGCCTAACAAAGCCCCATTTGTTGATTTTAGAAGATGAACCCAGCCCTAGAAGCACACAGTCAATAAACTTACGGACTTTTTATGCGACAACGCAAAGGATCCCAACCCCCGCCCTACCCTCAGAGTCTTTAATACAAGTTCGCTGCTGAAACACAAATATCCGCCTCTGATGCGGAAGAGAGATTAAATCAGGAACAATCTTAATTCTTTCTGGCAGAGAAAAGCGAGCGAGAACTGCTAGTTCCCCAATGATGTATTGTTAAGGAAATCCAGGTTTAAAGGTATTTCATAACTTTGCCTTCGCCTGCTAATGAAGAGAGTCAGCTAACGGAATCCGATCGCTAGGCAAGAGCATAATGAGATAATGTGGTGTACTCTGCTGAGGCACCAGCCAGCTCCTTGAAATTCCTTTGAGACTTTGTGAAGTGCCACGTTGTGATGAGGAAGGGAGAGGGAAAAGGAAAGAGAGAGGCAAACCTTAAAGGGAAAATAATAATAATTAGATAAGTAGATTAGGTGGTTCAACAGAGATCAGGCCATCTTAGCAGGGCTGAATAGCTACAGTATTTATCAGCCTATCTCGGGAATGCTTCCCTGCCTCCACCACCTTCAATAGTTGTATTTTTTTTTTTTTTGGTGGTGGGTTGTTTTGTTTGTTTTTGCCTTTTTGGTGGAGAATGCCATCTTCCAGAAGCTTTATGGATGTAAGAGGAACTTATGGCTTTCTTCTAGAAAGGAAGTAGTCTTACTGGAAACAATACCCAGATGGTAAGCATTGAGTCTGAAGGGCATCTCCCTGTGCCTAAGAGAATCTGGGAGGGGATTTTAACTTTTAGTACCCAGAAACCAGTGTGTGGTATTTGCAGGGGTACATGTGTATATTCATGGAGAAATGCTGTGGATTTAGTGTTGGACTCAGAGTAGAAATACCTGAATTCAAATCTTCCCTTGGATAACTTCCTAGAGTATGTGACCCTGGGCAAATCACTTCAACCTCTCCGTGCCTCAGTTTCCCCATCAGCAAAATGAGATACAATAGCATTTACTTCCCAGAGTTGTTGTGAGGATCAATCAATGTGAAGCACTTTTTAAATCTTAAAGTATTCTATGAATATGAGCTGTCATTTTTATCTCATTTTTCTCATCTTGTTTGATGAAGTTCAGATAGATGTGTTCCTGGGACAAGTCACTACCCTATTATTCTTTTATTTTCAATGTTCTATGTACTATTCCACAGATCAATAAAATAACTGCCTTTCCAAATAGAATAAAAATAGTGAGATCAGCAAAGGATGGGCCACAGTGTCATGAACAGTTTTAGCTGTGGCAACTCATAAAGTTCAGCTGCTAAGTTTGGGGGGATTACAATCTACCTTAGTGAAGAATCCTCCCCCATATAGATGAAATCATGGATCTTTGAAGTGTCGAAACCAGTATCCCCTAAATCAGCAAAGACAGCATAGTCCAATGCAGAGAAGAAAAAAACTGATTCCAGGATTTAAAAATAATAATTGAAAAAACTAAAATGTTTTCTTCATTCATCCTGCCTCTGACACATACTGGTTGTGTGACTCTGGTCAAGACCTAACCTCTCACTGCCCCAGCTAAATCTCTAAGACTATAATTGCAGAGACAGCACTGGCCTAAATTGGTAGAGGGAGTTTCTTACTCTGGGAATTCACTATGCCACTGAACTCACCAGTCCCTGTGCCCTCGTCCCATTCTCCATGGATTTGGTCATCCTACTCCTCTGCTTCAGTAGGAAACCTTAAATGAGACTCTATTTTCTCCTGAATTAAATTTGAACCCCTGGAACTCAAGGCTTTCTACAATCTGATGCCACTCTAACCGGACTACTGTTGAGTATTCACACATACCTGGCACTTTTCTACCTTCTGCATGCCTTTGTCCATGCGGTTTCCCATGATGAACCTCTTCAACCCTCTCTCTGCCTGTTAAACTCTTACCTTCCCTTTAAACCTCATCTCAAATCCCATTTCCTCAAGGAAATCAACTCTGATTGTTCCAGTTCATAACTCCATTCATCCCTGGGACCTCATGTAGCTCTCTGATTACATTATTTCCCCCCCATCACACATTATTTTACTTATTTATATTATTATTTATATATTAATATATATTATTTATCTATATCATCCCCCTACTATACTGGAAGTTCGATGAGGTCAAGGACTATGTTTTATCTAAATTTGCATCTTCCCCAGTGCCTGTCAAAGTACTCTTTATCCTAGTATTAATAAATATTTGTTGTGTTGAATTTAACTGTTCATACTGTAGGAAGCTTATCCAGAGATCATCCTTATCTAGTCATAAGGATGGCTCAGTTTTGTAATTTAACCAGCCTTATTCCTATCTAACAAGTCTCTCATGGCCTGACCCTTGTTCAGCTGAATTGAATAGAGTTCAAAAACAGTCCATCCAAAAGCAATTAAGTTAATAAAAATACATCTTTGTTGTGCTAATAGTAAGGTTTTTTAAAATAGAGATTGATTTTCAAATGCACTCATTGAGCTAAAAAATGAAAGTGTTATTAACAGAATTATCTTTGAACTTACTGTTTCAAAGCTCAACAAAGGTGATTTTAGATGAATGTTACTGGCTTCTTAGCCTTAAATTGAGTTCCAGTCTCCTGAACAATTCGTTTTGATTGAATAAACCTTTCTTAAGAACCTACTAAGTGTAAGGCCCCATGAAATGTCAAAGTCTCTGCCCTCCAGAAGTTTGTAGTTTAGGAGGAAGGGGATGAAATATGTATGCAAATAAAAAGTAGACCAATTAGAATGAGAAAAGGGACTAGGAGAGGGCATAAGTTCATGAGACTAAAGAGAATGACATCTCCTGTAGTTAAAAGTCCCAAAGCCTGTTGGAACGGGACTCTCTCCTCATTGGTGGAGATCAGTGCCCTTCACCTGTGTAAGGGCTGGGATGGAGTTGGCCACAGGGAGAAGGGGTTTACTTTCTCCAGCTCTGGAGTCTCTTCAAATCTTCAGACTTCCTTGAAGTTTCTTCAGGCTCTTCTGGTTTCCATCTTTGAGAGAGAAGATGGACAATGCCAACCCTCACTTAAAGTCATTGAAGGAAAAGATTCTGGGAAGAAGCTGCCATCAGAGGAGTTGGCAGACTCCACTGTGTCAATGTCCTGTGCTTTCTGCACTAGAGACTTTCAGGGAATTTCCCCTTGGGTGAGAATTGGGACTCAGTCTATTTCTTCCTTTTCTCTCCTCTCCTGAGAACCTCTTCATTTTGTATTGTTGGTATATATTTCCCTGTGTATACCTTCTCTAATTTCTGTTTGATAATGAGTTTCTCTGCTAATTGCTATATGTATTCATTGTGGAACTGATATTTGATCAGAAGGGAGTCAAGTCTTGGATATAAAGCTTGGGGTCTTCTTTCTCCATTAAGAAGTTTAGTTTTAATCTGAAATCCCTTAGATTAACAATATTTAAGGAAGCAGACACTTCCAGGTTATTTGAGCAACTAGATGACAGACTAAATATTTTCTCCAATCCCCATGATCTTGCAAACTTATCCAAAACAGAAATTACGCACCAAAGATAAAGAAACATCAGCTGTCTCCATTACCTAGGACACCCAGAATCCAAAAGAAGGTAAAAAACATTAAAAAAAAACCAAAACAAGAACTGATGCTCACTGATCATGAGCTCACTCAGTAATCCTTTACCACTTAGCATGCTAGTATGTAAAAAGTGAAATGTAAAAAAAAAAAATGTAATGTAAAGTTAAAGTAAAAAAAAAATCAACAGGAGTGTATAGATCAGTTGTAGATTCCACAGTCAGGGACACAGTGGGGGAGGGGCCCTACCATCAGTGTTCTCTCTCATACCTGCAATGATTGGTGTTTGGGAAGTGAGGCACAATGGAAAAGGGGACTCCATGGGGAAAGCCTTACAAGGCACTGGCAGAAAGTACTTAGAGGAGAGAGCCTAGAATGCCTTGAAAACTTTGATTGAAAGAAGAATACAGAGAAAAGAGAGAGACCAAATAACTACAGCAGTCATGAATCAGAAAATGGGGATATAACAAGTAAACAGAAAGATGAGAATGAGAAAAATCCTTTTTTGGAAAGGGTTGCAAAAAAAATGAAATTTAAAAGCTAAGCAACAGGACCAGCTGAAAGGTAGAAGAGGAAGAGGGTATCTACTTGACTAATTGAGAGGAAGAAAGAGGGGGAAGAAATATATAACCAGATAATAGCAGGAGAGAGGAACTAATAAACAAAACCCTAAAGGAAAAGGGATAACAAACAAGAAGGAATCAGAGTGAGAGGAAGTGAGCTAATGGGAACAAGAACATCTTTTTAAAAAAAGATTAAAGTAAAGTAACTGAAGGAACATAATACCGTGTTTATAGCAGAAGAAGAAACTTGAAACTGAAAGGCTTCTGCACAGACAACGCTAATGCCTGTAGGATAGTAAGGGAAGTGATCAAATGGGGAAAGAAAATCTTCGTGTCCTATTTCTCTGATAAAGGTATATATATATATATATATATATATATATATATATATATATATGCAATTTATAAACAAGATACATAACTATAAACATACATACGACTAATAGCCATTTCTCAATAAATAAATGGTCAAAAGATATGGACAAACAATTCTCAAAAGAAGAACTGCAAAGGGCAGTTAGGTGGCACAGTGGATAGAGCACTGGCCCTGGATTCAGGAGGACCTGAGTTCAAATCCGGCCTCAGACACATAACATTCGCTAGCTGTGTGACTCTGGGCAAGTCACTTAACCCCAATGGCCAAAAAAGAAGAAGAAGAAGAAGAAGAACTGCAAAGCATATCACAACCACATAAAAAATTTCTCTAAATCACTAAAATAAGAGAAATGCAAATCAAAATAACTTTGAAGTTTCCCCTCATACTCTGCAAATTGGCAAAAATAGCAACAGTTAATATTGGAGGGGTTGTAGAAAGATACACACTAATACATTGTTGGTAGAGCTGTGAAACAGTACAACTATTTTGGAAAGCAATTTGAAATTATTCAAGTAAAGTGACTAAAATGTCCATACCTTTTGAACCAGAGATTCCATTACTGAGTTTATACCCCAAGGAAGCCACTGATCAGAAAAAAGTCCCCATATACTACAAAATATTTATAGCAGCACTCTTTGCAAAAGATGAGAATTAGAACAAAGTAGATGCCCATCAATTGGGGATAATTAAATTATGGTACACAAATGTAATGGAATATTACCATAAAAAATGATGTGTCACTAATACAGAGAAACATTTAAAGAATATATGAACTGATGCAGAGTGAGGTAAGCAAAGCCATGATATCAATACACACAGCAACTACAAAAATGTAAATGGAAAGAATGACACCAAAAAATCAAAAGTCAATGTAACAAAATCATAAAGAGCAAAAATGACTCAAATGAAGAGATATGAGAAGATATCCTCAAGCTACCCCTTTTGTGGAGGTGGGAGGTCCATAGGTATTACACATTGTACATCTTTTCAGAGTGTTTCAATGTATTGATCAGTTGTGCTGTTTTTTTGTTTTTTTACTCTCCAAAAACTATTTGTCTTATGGAATGGCTCTCTGGAAGGGGGCAGTCAGGACAACTGATCAATACATTGAAAAACTCTGAAAAGAAGTGCAACATGTAACACTGGACCTCCCACTGGGACATGACTCCAGGTTCCCTTTCTACTACATCCTGTTGTCTTTTTCAAGATCCACCAGGATAATTCCTCGAATTCAATATTGCAAACATTCACTTGTTAGAGTGGAAGGCCTAAATCTTAGCCTTTTTCTATTAAGTCCAATTCTTTGCTTGTCATTCTATTCTCCCTATAGTCCTGGGACTTCTGTGAAAACCAAAGAATTAGACAGATGCAGGAGGCACAGTATCACTTGCTACAGAGAGTCAGGACAAATGCTTCCCCTAGGATGGATAATTTTTTTTATTATATTTCATATACTTTTCAGACATTCTTAGTGCAATTTTCTATCATTGATTATTATGGGAGGCAATGAGAATATCTCTTACAGACCACTTCAGCTTCTCCTTCAAACAGCCCACTTCCCATGAAGTACCTGGACTCTTCATTACTGAGCCAATGTTGCCCTCCCTCCTTTTCCTAGCCTCTAGTACTTGAGGCAGCACCTCTCAAATCACTGACCTCCTCCCAAAGACCAATGGGAGAATCTTGCCCTGATGGACACTGGCCATGAAGAGGAAAATAGACAGGTCCTGGTCAGACCACAACCATAGCTCTATAGATCAGACATTGGTTTTTGTGTCCAAATGGCATTTCTCTCACTCTGTGATCACTGATGTATTGTGTCCCTGTAATTGGGTATTGTATTTTGGCTGCAGTGCATCCAGAGGATATTGGAAATCCTGATCGAATCGTCTGTCCACATTACAGGGCATCCATCACAAGCTATAAGGTGGTGGAATCAGGCAAAGAAAAGTGGTAGAATGTGAGGGAAGACTCTGACTTTACAAGTGAAAAGGAATTAACTTGGAGAAGGAACATGAGTTTCATATTCTTTTGATTCTCCTATAACCCAATTTTCCCATGGCATAATGAGCTGCAGCAAGACCTAGAATCAGACCTCCCAAGTCTTCCTAGTCTTACAGCTGCCTCATCCTTTGACACATCAATCACTCTCCTTCTGTGTATTTTTGCAGGTCACCTCATAGCCATGATTCATTCATGAACGTAGGTTTCCCAAAGATCCTCAAATGAAGATATAGGGCTTTGAAAATATGGTTGAACCTGAAGTTGCTCTGTTCATTCATTCCCTTACTTACTCATTCCTTCAACAAGTAAGTGTGGAGTGGCTAATGTTTGCTACATACTAATGATATTAAAAAAAAAAAGGAAATATTCCCTGCCCTCAAGGAGATTACATTCTGTAGGTTGTGGGGGACAGCACATACATAGAGAAATATATACAAAATATGTGCTAAGTAATATGGGAGATGGCACTAGCAACTGTCCTTAAGACATTAGTTTCTATATCAAAATGTATGTCTTTGAGTGGAAGATAGCATGACAAAAGCAGCTGGGTGATGCAGTGAAGACAGCACTGTTCCTGGAGTCAGAAAGACCTAAATTCAAATCTAGCCACACTCACTTACTAGCTGTGTGACTCTGGGCAAGTCATTTCACCTCTATTTGCTTCAGTTTCCTCAACTCTAAAATGGGGATAAAAATAACACATACCTCCAGGGGTTGTTGTGAAGACCAAATGAGATAATATATATAAAGCACTTAGAACATTGGTTTTTTTTTCCTTCAGAAATCCTTCATATTTGACCAAATCCATTTTCATGAGCCATGCTCATACGCACTAACACTTCTTGTTTCCCCTCTAGTCCTCTCCCACCTGACTCCACAACACACTGGGTGAAGAAGACATAATCACATGCTAGTAGCAAGCGTTATCAATTCATTCCTCTTCATTTCTGTACTAGAGATTCTCTTCAAAGCAAATCAGAGTTGGAGAGAAGGGACAGAGTCCATTCCAGTCCAGTGAAGTACTTATTGATTTCTTTGTAGCCCACTGCCTTATTTTGTTGCATCTACTGCCTGGTTTCTCCACAACTTTGTTCCACTGTTGATTTGGGGTTTGGGAAAACACAGGCATAGGGTTGTTTCCATGTATCCCAAAGCTCCAAGCTCTCCCCTGAGGCCCAAAATAATCCAAAGCCACCATGGGCTCAAGCCATGGCTTCCCAGTTCCACTAAGTAGATGGAAGCTATTTATTGCTTTTTTACATGGGGAGAGAGAGACTGGGAGTTATAGGCTAATTAAACCACAGACAGATTCCTCAGCAGTTGGCTAGGACCATAAGTGCTGTTTTAGCAGTAAAAGGCCAGAGATGACAGATGGAGCTTTCTCGAGATTATGTCACTGTAGCCCCCTGTACCAGCGCTGCCCCGCCCCTCAATCTCTGAGACACCCTCCTCGCAGTGATTACTCTGCATCGGGGAAGCCCACAGATGATTGGGGAAAGAAAACAAATGGAAAGGGCAGGAGGGGAATAGATTCAGGCCGAACATAATTGCAAGAGGTGGGGAGAGGGCCACATTATGATCCCACTGGAATACCTAAATCCATCCAAGAGAACACTTGGCTGAAGACTTGGGAAGTTTTCCCCAAAGTTTGATTAATATTCATTCTGCTGCAATGGTACCAAAGAGGAAGAGAAGATATGGGGGAGAACCCTGGTGCCAATGGAACAGATGACTGAGAGATCACTGAGCTAGAGCTCCAGCAACCAGGATCCATTCATCAGTCAGCCACAGAAAGGGTGTCATCATTCTGTCCACTCAAACTTCCTTACAATCTGTCCTCCTCTTCCTCCCTCCTCTGTACCTTTCTTCCTGGCATTCAAAGCTGCCTCCCATTTCCCATCTGTCCAGCCTCCCTCCTGCCTATCTCTTCCAAGAAGTTGGCCTAGATTAGATAGCTAGTATCTCATTTGAATAATCTTCAATCTCCACAATGTCCACATTCAATCAAATAATCTAGAAAAAAGGAAAGACAAAAAAGACAAATAATTGTTGACATCTTTTAAAAAAAAGTTGACATCCATCAAAAATAATATATGACATTTAAGGTTTACAAAGCTCTTTACATATATTTTCTCATTTGATCCTCTCAACAACCCTGTGAGATGGATGGCATCCCTATTTTACAAATGAGGAAAGTGAGACTGAGTGAGATTAAATGACTTGCCTAGGGTTACACAATAAGTGTCTGAGGTAGGATTCAAACTCAGGTCTTTCTCACTCCAAGTCCAGTACTCTGTCCACTGGACCATCTAGCTAGTTCTCAATACAAGGACAATTAAGCATCTACTGTGTGCCAGATATTACGCTACACACTGGGTATTTGTTGTTGTTGTTCAGTCGTTTTTCAGTCATGTCGGACTCTTTGTGAACCCATTTGGGGTTTTCTTGGCAAAGATACTGGAGTGGTTTGCCATTTCCTTCTCCAGCTCATTTTACAGATGAAGAAATTGAGGGAAACAGGGTTAAGTGACTTGTCCAGGGTCACGGAGCCAGTAAGTATCGGAGGCCAGATTTGAATTCGGGTTTTCCTGACTCCAGGCCTGGAGTTCTATCCACTCTGTCACCTAGCTGCTGTATACATGCTGGGTATGAAAACAAAAAATGAGACAGTCCCTTGAAAGAAAGGCCTCTGTCCTTCACACAGAATTGCATCCATAGGATCACAAAATCTCCCTCCCCTCTCTTATTGTCCCCTCCCCTTCCCTTCTCTTCCCATTTATTAGAAGGGAACTCAGAGACCATCGATTCAACCATACCTTGAGCAAGAGTCCCCACTACAACATACCTACTAGGAGGTTATCCATCCTCCAGGGAGGATAAATTCATGATCTCCTGAGACAGCTTATTCAACTTTTATTGTTGTTCAGTCACTTTTAGTTGTGTCCAACTCTTCATGACCCCATTTGGGATTTTCTTGGCAAAGATACTGCAATGGCTTGCCATTTCCTTCTCTGGTTCATTTTACAGATGAGGAAACTGAGGCAAACAGGGTTAAGTGACTTGCCCAGGGTTACACAGCTAGTAAGTGTCTGAGGGTGGATTTGAAGTCAGGTCTTCCTGATTCCAAGCCTGGCCCTAAATTCAATGCACCACTCAGCTGCCCAATTTAACTTGTAGACATCTCTAGCATTAGACAGCATTACCTTAGAATGAGACAAAATTTGTGTCTCAGCAACTTTTGTACAACCTCCTAATTCTGCCCTCTGGAGCCACCAAAGAACGAAGAGTTCTAGACATGAGTAACTATAGCTATCTCATTCTCCAGAGAAGTCATATATTCCCTTGGGAATGCAGTCTTCACAATCTTTAAGTCAGAAATAGTTCATCTAACTCTCAGCTGCAACAGTGGAGAAACAAGCATTTATTAGGCACCTACCGTGTACAGACACTGTGAGACATGTGTGCTTGTGTACACTCTATGATATATGTTTATTTGTGTGTATCTGCTTTACAAATATTATCTAATTTGTTTTCACAACAAATCTAGATAAGTGCTATTATTACCATCCTCATTTTGCAGTTGAGGAAAGATTCTACATTTGAGCTGTTGGCACTAATTTCCATTTAGATGGGACTGTCAGCAGCTCAACTTCTTCTATTTAAAGGGCACAGCAGAGCAATGGGCACCATTTTTGTAGCAGGTGCCACAAAAAATCAGCAGATACCTCTCACCCATGGTTGGTTATCAGAGCCATAACTATAACCAGGGTGGGGTAAATAAGAAGTACAAAATAATGCTTCCTCTCCTACCACCACTTCCCAACCCCCCCCCCCCCCAACCCCTCTCCACTCCCATCATTGGCTATATCTCAAGGGAACTCCTCTCTGACCTGGCCTGCCTTGACCTTGTCCCAGCCAAAAGTCTCTCCAGAAGTGATCATCAACATCTTGGTATCTCCCCATTGCCAACAACAACCCCCACTCCACCAGATTCCACCAAAGGACTTTATCCTGAGGGCCAAAGTCTCTCCCCAACACCTTCCTAAGGTTCCCTAACATAAAGTGAATTTGCCTTAAAGAGCTGATTTGATTTAAAGGTTCCTTTCATGCTACTTTGTGGAATGACTAGCTATGGTTCTGATGATAATGGCTTCCAGGGACACAACTACCTCAGTTTGCTTATATCATTTGGAGTCCTGATGGAACTCTGAGAGGTGTGTGCAGAGTAAGTGCTGAGCAGGATTACATCATGAAAGAATTCTGCCCTGCTGGTGTCTGACCAGCCCACACTTGTGCTGTCAATAGCATTTACCCAGCTCCAGGCTATGGTCAGTATGACTTCGACATATGACTGTGGTCAGTGATTGAGAATAATGTTATTTTGCCACCCATGTCCCTGGGAGATTCTTTTTGGGGCCCCACAAGCCTACTTAGATTGTTGAGACTTGGAGGCCCTTAGAGGCTGAGTGTATATCAGTCATAACACATGTTTATGTGAGGTAGGCAAGTCTGTTGTCAATGAAGAAGAGTCTGGGTTCCCAGGATCTTATCTGAAACATCATGATCTGAGAATTCCACCTTGACCCGAAATAGAAATAGAACAGGAAAATTAGTCAACTAAGACACCGTCTGTAGCAAATCAGTCAGTCAGCAAGCAACAATTAAAAATGAGTAATTTGGGGATGCAAAGAAAGGCAAAAACCCAGTCCTTGAAATCAAGGAATTACTGTTCTAAAGGGAGAAACAATATATATGTGATTAAGTCCTTAGACGATACATACAAAATAGATAGATAGAAACCTTAGAAGGAAGGCTCTAGCAGGAAGGGGAACCAGCAAAAGCCTCCTGTAGTAGATGGCATTTAGGTTGAGTCTCGAAGATACTCAGGGAAGCTAGGAGATGAGGAGTGAGAGCATGCTAGGCACAGGGGACAGTCAGGGAAAATGCACCGAGATGGGAACTTCACTATCCTGTATGAGGGAACCTTAGGAAGGTGTTGGGGAGAGACTTTGGCCCTCAGGATAAAGTCCTTTGGTGGAATCTGGTGGAGTGGGGGTTGTTGTTGGCAATGGGGAGATACCAAGATGTTGATGATCACTTTTGGAGAGACTTTTGGCTGGGACAGGGTCAAGGCAGGCCAGGTCAGAGAGGAGTTCCCTTGAGATATAGCCAATGATGGGAGTGGATATGTATGAGGAACAGCAAGAAGGCTAGTGTATCTGGGTTACAGAGGTATGGAGGGGAATTGAGTGTGAGGAAACTGGGAAGATAAAAGATGAAGAACTTTTGATGCCAACAGTAGATTTTGTTTGAAATTGAAAGTGCTAAGGAGCCAGTGTGGTATACTGAGAAAGGGTGTGATATGGTCTGTTGACTTACCTATGTTAGAACAATTACTTTGATAGCTCAGTGGAGTGTGGATTGAAGTAGGGAGAGACTTGACACCAACTAGAAAGCTATTATAATAGTCTGGTTTTATGCACACCCTGCATAAGGGTGGTGGCTATATGAGTAGAGAGAAAGGGATATATGTGTGTATATATGCATGTATGGATGGATACATATATAAAATAAATATAAATATATACATATGTATAAATAAAAGAGGTGAAGGTTTTATATGTATACATATATGTGTATGTGTACGTGTATGTGTAGACACATGCATGTTATGACAACTGATTGGACATGTAGAATGAGTAATCAATGATAATGCCAAGGTTTCAAGCTTGGGTAACTGGGAGGATAATGGTGCCCTTGATATTAACAGAAATATTGGGAAGAGGGGAAGGGAGGGTAAAGAGAATGAATTCTGTTTGGGATATGTTGAGTTTGAGCTGCCTATGGGCTATCCAATTCAAGGAAGTTGGTGTTGGAAGACTGGAGCTGAAGAAAGAGTTTGGGGCTGGATGTCTGTATAAATATGACAGCTAAACTCATGAAAGTTGATGAGATCACCAAGTGAACTGGTATAGAAGAAAGTCCCTGGTTGAATGGATGGAGATCTAGAAAAGGAGACCAAAGGAGCAGTTGGACAGTTAAAAGGAGAACCAGGAGAAAGCCATGTCATGAAAACCTAGAGAGAGGAAAGAGTATCCAGAGGGAAAGGATGATCCACAGTGTCAAAGGCTGCAGAGAAGTCAAAAAAAGATGCAGATTCAGAAAAGACCCTGAAAACTGGCAATTACCAGATCATTGGTGACTTTGGAGAGAACATTCTCAGTAGAATGTTGAGGTTGGAAGCTGGATTGCAGAGGATTTTTTTTTTAAAGTGAGATGAGAGGAAGTAGAGGCACTTACCTTTCTCAAGTTTGGCTGAGAAGTTGGGTGAGGGACGCAGGGAGACATAAGATGATAGTCCCTAAGGATGGTAGGATGAAGTAAGAGTTTTTAAGGATTGTGAAGGAGTGGGTGTGTTTGTAGGTATCAGAGAAGAAGCCAGTAGTTAGAGATAGTGAAGATTAGAAAAAAGGGAAGGTGGTAATGATAAAAGGGTCAATCTGCTAGAGAGCTCAGGAGGGAATGGGATCAACAATGAATGTAAAATAGGTTTGTCTTGTCAAGGAGAAAGACCACTCCTTCATATGAGGCAGAGGTGAAGGAGGAGTTGGTTGGATAAGATGTGTGAGTGATATGAGAAGAGAAGGAAAGGAAAAGAGGGCCTCTTAGAAAATGGCTTCAGTGTTTTTGGCAAAGTAAAAGAGAGGCCCTCAGTTGAGACAGTGGGCAAAGAGATGCTGTGCATTGGGAGATGGGGAGTGGTGCTTGAAAAAGGATAAAAAGGTTTTGAATAGCCTCTAGGTTAGCAAATTGATTATGGAAGTATAAAAGAATTGCCTTACTATAGTGAGGGTCCAGTTAAGATTATATAACATAAATTTATAGTAGACCCTATCAGCATAATCTCATGATGTTCTGCCACTCCATTCAGCAGCAAACAAATAGGATTAGTTGGAATAAATCAACATTAAGGTTTGTCAAAACATGATTGACAATAGGAAAAGGGGGCAAGGGATTCCAGTGTAGAACTGAACTGGTTCACCAAAGCGGTGGAAATAAGGGAAGGGAGGAGAACCACTGCAGGAATGATAACCTAGGAAAGAATTGAGAATTTGGAGGAATTGGAGGTCGAAGTGAGATCAAAAAGCAAGATTAAGGGTCCTAAGATGTAGGGGAAATGTAACGATAAAAGATTTTATGATGAGCAAAGGAATTTTAAAGTCCACGAACATGGAAGTTGACCTCTTGTGGGTTGTGACAAGACCAAGGATATGACCATCTCTATGGGTAGCTAAGGGGAAATTGAGGAAGAGGTCATGGGAATTGAGTAAATTGAGGAACTGAGCATTAATATGTATGTCAAAGTATCCTAATATGAGTACAAGAGTTAAGGTAGAGAGAAACATGAGCTAGGCATGAAGCTCATTGAGAAAGGTATCTCTTGGAGAGGGTGATATGAGGGAGGGATCAATAGATAACAGCCACTGAGATATGGATTGGGTGGTAAATTTGCATTGCATGAATCTCAAAGGAGAAGAAGCTGCAGAGAAATTATGGCAGAAAAAGAGTCTGATAGTGGCAATGGGGACCAAGGAGTATTGTGAGTACAAGTGAGACAGGGTATATGAGTAAAAGTGCAACTCTTCAAAGCTACTCATGATTTCTTAATTACCACATTTGAAGGCCTTTCCCCAATCCTTGTCTTTCCTGACCTCATTGTGGTTTTTGACAATGTCAATCATCCTCTCCTCCTGCATACTCTCTCTAGGCTTCATACTCTCTCTAGGTTCATGAGGGAACTAAGTATTACTGAGCGTATTACTGAGTGCCAGAAGATGGAGAGTAAGAAAGGAAAAGGTCTAAGATGAAAGCAAGTTTGTTTGTTATGGAACAAGCATTCCAGAGAACATAATGGAGGGTGTTGAGAGAATTGAAATGGGACATTGGGTGGGGAGGGAGGAGTGTTGAAGGGGATGGAAAGGAGAGAGAAAGCAGTTGGGGATGGGGAATGAGGTTTGGAGATCAGCAGCCAGAGTTCAGAATTACTGGGATGGGGAGAATTTAAGGGAGTAGAAATATACTAAGCCTTGAGGAATGAGTCTAGGCAGAATATCAATAGCTGAAAAGAGGTCTGTTGAGGGAGGGAGGTGATTAGTCTGCTCAAGGTTCAACCTCAAAGTCAGTAGTGATGTTTTCTGTGAGGTCCCATGAGGCTCACCTCACATCAGGAAGGAGCAGGAAGAGATATGGCCCTATGGGAGTCATTTCAGCCAGCAGAAAGTAGCTGTGCAAGGCTGAAAAAGTTGGGTCAGTCTGTAAAGGTTCCACCAAGCCGTGCTGTTTATTTCTTCCCCCTTCGGATGCCCCCTCCCAGCTCACAAGGTCATTTCACCAGGCTGGAACAGCCCCAAAGAAAGATGATGTGATTTGATCTGACAACCTTGTCTCCAGATACCAGCCACAGGAAAGGATGTGAGGCAGCTGTGGTTGCTGGCTAGACCACTGGGGGGAAAGGGAAGCAGTATCTCACCTCAGTCTTGTCCTAGGGGACATGCATAGAGATACAAAGAATTGGCAGGGGGAATGAAAAAGACATCAAGAGGGTTTTCAGGCAACCACTCTCTCATCCTCTTCATCTAGCTATGATGTTTAGAAATCAGTATTGAGGTGACTCAATGAGCAACCCCTCAAGATAGTTTCCCCTGCAAGATATAGAATAATGCTAACACCTTTTCTTGCTACAGCATGTGAAAGTTTGTAAAGCATTTTTCTCACAATAGCCCTGGGAAGCTAAGCAGTGCAAGTATTAACCTGTTTTACAGATGAGGACACTAAGACTCAGAAAAACAAAGTGATGCCTATGGTCACATCGCTAGTTCTTGTCAATGGCAAGATTTGAACCTGTCTTCTAACTCTAATTCCAGTAGTTTCACTGAATGAAAGAGAGGCCAATTGGATTATCAAAGGTGTCAAAATTGCACCATGACAATTCCCCACTAGGAGACATCGAGCTTCCAGGGAGGGAGACTTGACTACCTTTTGAAAATAGTCTACTGGGGCAGCTAGGTGGCGCAGTGGTAGAGCACCAGCCCTGGATTTAGGAAGACCTGAGTTCAAATCCAGCCTCAGACACATAACACTTACTAGCTGTGTGACCCTGAGCAAGTCACTTAACCCCATTGCCTAGCCAAAAAAAAAAACAAAAACAAAAATACTCTACTGCCCCCATGAAGCCAGCAAATTCCCCTAACCAGATTAAAATGTAATTAGAAAATGTTTAATAAAATAAATAAAAGTGCAATGTGACACAGATAATGTTAATTTGTGATTTTCTAAGTAAATATATAACCCTCAGAGATCTGAGTTTGATATCACTGGTTTTTAGATCACCTCTAGATCCAAAGTGAGAGCAAACTGGGGAGGTTTGAAGTCCCTCATGGTATATATCCATTTGTCTTTCCCAATTCTCTCAAGTGATTGCATATCTTCAGAAAAGTGAGATGAGACATCATGGGTGAAAGCTCTTCAAGAAAAAAAAAAATACCTTTAGAGTTTTCCCAGAAATTCCTTCCAGGACTCTTCCAACTCCTGATCAGGGATATGATGGAGGCAGCCAAGTGGAGTGATTGTTAAATTTTCAGTATGAGCATTTATACCCCAGAAATTGGCAAACCTGCAAATCAAGGTTTGATTTATTGTTTTGTTCATTGTAAAGACTTAAAAAAGTGACAGAGAAAATGTTAATAATGCAAATTAAACTTAAAAGTGTGTCCTGCTGTTTTCAGAGAGGTGGTTGTTAGCTATTTTACCAGCACACCAAGAGGAGTACCAGCCCTGAAGTTTTGGTTCTGCCTTTATTGTCCCTATTTCCTTTATAAGCATTTGGCAAAGATGAAATAAACGTCTGTGAAAATATCTCAAAAGTAAAGACAATATGTACATGAATGGTGCAGGGATCCAATCAAGAATTTACTACTTGCCTGCTGTAGGAAAAAACTGTGTACACTGCCTCCTGTTTACATTTATAGGATTAAGAACTGGAAGGGGCTTGGAGAACATCTAGGCCAATCCTTTCTTTTTTATGGAACAGGAAAATGAGGCCCCAAAAAATGAATTTACCCATGGTCACACAAGTAGTAAATAACAGAGCTGAGATTCGAACTGAGTTCTTCTGACTCTAAATTCAATGCTTTTGTCAGCACTCTTTGGATTTGGAAGAGAAGGAGATGTCATGTTTCTTCCTTGATTCTAGGCTCCGTTCCCAGGAAAGGACAGCTTTCGAGCGTTTCCTGGTTTGGGGCTTCACACTGTGATATTATCATTTGGTCTGATGAGTTGTCAATCCCCAGAACATCAGGTAGACCCATTTTCAAATGCAAGTACAAAATTAGAATCTGTTGCCAAATGGAGATTGTTTTTGGACTGCCTATTATTTCTTCTCTTCATTCTCAATACTTCCTCCTTTAGCCATCTCAGCTGTGCCGTGATTTTAGTTGTCATATCTATGCAGATTACTCTCCAGTCCCAACCTCTTTCTAAAGCACCAGACCTACCTTTCCAATGATTTGTTGGTTGCTTTCGCCTGGTTGACCCACTAGTGAGTCAAATTCAACACGTCTCAAACCCAACTCAATAGCTCCTTTCCATACACCACTCCCAATGTGTTTATCCTTCTGATGACCCAGTCTTTTTTAATGACAGCACTAACTCCTTATGATCCAGGCTCAATGCTTTGAGACCATTTTGACCTCCCCTCTCTCCCTCTGCTTCTAATAGTTGCCAACTCCATTTGTTTGTTTCTATAATGTCTTCACGGTATCTCTAGAATCTAGCCCTTCCCTTCCTTCCCCTCCCAATTCCACCACCTGGGTCAGGCCCTCATTACTTTACCTCTGTACTTTTACAGTAATCTCTTAAATTGTCTCTTCATCTTCAGCTTTTTCTCCCTTTGGTTTATTTCCTATGCAGGACTGCCAGGATAACCTTCCTAATTCACAGCTGCTAGTTATGTCATTTCCCTACTCATTTATCTTAAATGGTTCTCCAGTGCTCACTAGGCAGGCATCTTGGTGGTGTAGTGGATAGAGCACAGAGCCTGGAGTCAGGAAGACTCATCTTCCTAAGTTCAAATCTGGCCTCAAATACTTGCCAGCTGTCTGACCCTGGGCAAGTCACTTAACCCTGTTTGCCTCAGTTCCTCATCTGTAAAATGAGTGGGAGAAGGAAATGGCAAACCACTCCAGGATCTCTGCCTAGAAAACCCTAAATGGAGGCATGAAGAGTCAGTTTTTCATGACTGAAAAACGACTGAACTGAATGCCTACTAGACAAAACCCTAATTCCTTAGTGGAGCATTCAAGGTTCTGTGTAATTTGGTCCAAACCAATTTTTTTTTTTTGCTGTTTCTTGCCACTCTCTTCCTTTCATAACTGTGCTTCTGACCAAACTTTGCCATCATGACTCAGTTGCCTACTAAACCTGGATCTTCCCTATTCCATGCTATCCTCCTTCTCCTATTGGCAAGTCCCTTCTAGAGGCTTCCATATTGGGAACACTTCCAAGCCAGCCATGCTTCATTCTGTGTTTCTGACACTCTCAGGACTTTGCCAACATGACTCAGGTGCCCTCTCACCCTGGAACATCCCTCTTCCATGTCAGCACCCTTTTCCCACTGGTAATTCCTTCCAAGGGCCTCCATTTTGAGGACAGCCATTTCATTCCCCTCCTGACTGTGCCATCATGGCCCTGAATGAATATACCTTCCCCTATTAGTTGCTTTTCAGCTCCTTTTTATGTGTTATCATCCCTTATTCAAGTGTGAACTCCTCGATGACAGGAACTGTCTTGTTGCTTGGATTTATGTCTCCAGCCCTTAGCACAGTGCCTGGCATATAGTAATCACTTAATAAGTGCTTGTTACCTTGTTAATTTACATATAATCTTTACTCTAACAAAACCTAACCATCATTCTCCAGGCACGTTACTTCATCAGCCATTGTTCGTGATAGTCCTATTGCCTGGAATGAGTTCACCTCTGTCTATCAAAATCCATGAAGGCCCAGCACATTCACCATCTCTTCTTTATAGCCTTTCCTGATCCTCCATCTCCTACCCACCATGCAGAAGAAATCCCACCCTCCTCTGAAACCCAGGACATTCCATTCCATGGGATCAGTTTACAGCTAGAAAGATCATAGAAACCATATGGTCAATTCCTCATTTTACAAGTGAAATGACATTTATGGTCATATGACTAGTAGTATCAGAAGAAACAATTCTTAATTAAGTTAGCATTGATTACCCTATTGATTCACCTTAGCTTATAAGGTCTAATTAAGATAACTTGGATTAAGAATTATAGCTGCTATAGTAAAGCATTAAGTTCCCCATTTCTGCAAAACTGAGCTCCTGCTTGTGCAAAGATGACACACCCAGCTCCCTATGTTGTGTGAGTAAAGGTCCCTATTCTTTAAGGTTAAGATCCACATTCTCTGTTCTACTTTCTGCTAGCTGTAAAAGTCTCCCTAAAAGTCTAAAATTATCCCACTTGTCATCACTTTGCAATGCTATAACTAATCAGATAGAAAAAGTGTTTACAGTTGCCCATGATACACCCAACAGTTAGATATTACAAATCACTCAAATTCCTCTTTCCAATCTTATTTAACCCCTAGTCGATCAGAAATCAGTGAAAACAGGTCTCTCAAGATTCTGTAACTTTTGACTACTCTTTATGACTATGAAAATGCTCTGTAAATCTCTCAGAGTCATCCTTGGTTACTGAGGAGCCTTGGATCCTTTTTACTGGCAATTACTAGCCTTGCTAATACGCTGATCATGCACGGAACTCTGTGTGCCTCAGTTTCTCTTTATTGCAGATCATCATAACAGAAGCAGGATTTGAACTCAGGTCCCCAACCCCAAATCAAGTGCACTTTCTACTATGCCAGGTACTTAATAACTCACTCGGGATGTTTGTTACAATCCACTTTGTTCTCCATTTGCTGGAATAATACATTGATTCTGGAGATATTGAGCCAAGCACCTCATTTGGGCTATTAGGTCGGTTCCTAGATTACAATTCTCTTCAAAGCTCCATAGTAACCCTGAGGGACTGGGGGATGTCTAACACCGTTGCTGATGAACTCCCATATTGTATGTTCTCCCCATTATCAATCACCAGTTACCATCTACTCAATATCAATTAACCGGTTAATATTAACTAGATATCTCTGTAATATAGATTAATTAACATTGATTAGCTTTTAAAAAGGGATATTTACAGAAAAGGTATAGCAGGAACTGAAGTATTCCAGCCTCCCAAAATAGAAACATTTCTTCTCTCCCACCTCGGTCCCTACTCTACTATAGACCCTAGCTGCTGGACGTCTGGTGGCACTTCTGACGCTTCGAAGTAGCGTTAAGTTAAAAGATTACTATATTACTATATTACTATGTCACCATGGGGTAGGCCGACAAGAATCAGTCGTAAGACACCTGAATGTGTGCTGAATTAGGGAAGGAAAGGGACCTCCCACAATGTGCTTCTGGAAGCAGGCTCCGTGTGGACATGTAGTAGGCACCAAGTGTTATGCATGTTCTAAGGCCTGAGGCCTCATTGGTCAGCTCCTCCATTACATTTTTTAATAAATCCTATACCCCATATTAGGACGCAAGCACCTTGAGGGCAGGGGACCATATTTTATTCATCGATCCCCGGTTCTTGTTGTTGAATCATTTCAGTTATGTCCAACCCTTCATGACCCCGTTTTCTTGGCAAAGATACTGGAGGAGTGCGCCATTTCCTTCTCCAGCTCATTTGACAGGTGAAGAAACTGAGGCAAACAGGGTTAAGTGACTTGCCCAGGGTCACGCAGTTGGATATGAACTCAGGTCTACCTCCTGACTTCAGGCCCGGAGCTCTATCCCCTGCGTACCTAGCTACTCCAGCAGTGCCTAACAAAGGGCCTTATTCAAAGAGATATTCATGAGTAACATGGTGAATTGAATCTACTATTACCTATGAGAAATTTTTTGTACAGGACCTAGGATTTCGTTGGTATAGGGAACTTCTCCCGAGGGAGAATGCGGATTGGGCTGCTTCACCACTTATATTCTTAGCAGGTTATCTAGGGCACTGGATTGCACCTTCAGCTGCAGTGACCCTGCGCATGTAGGTTTACCACAGATAACAAGAACTGATATTTATGTAGAACTTTAAAACTCGTAAAAAATTACATATATTTTCTCATTTAAGCCACACTGTTCTGTGAGGTAGGTATTATTATTTCCATTTGAGGTTCAATAATTTGTCCTAAGGTAGGATTTCGTGTCAGAGGTAGGATTTGAACTTGGCTCTTGCTGACTTGAGGTCCACCACCATACCATATTATCCAAATTGTCATATAGAGTCTTGACTTTTTTTCCTTCTTCCCATCAAAAGCTGACCTAACCCTTTGTGCTCCCTGGAGCTGTCCCCTTTGGGGAGGGCTGTGGCCCTTGGTTAATCTCCCTGAGTTAACCTTTCCTGCTCTTCCTGCCCTTTCCCTTGGTGAAGTCTTCTGTGTCAGCGAGCTCATCTCCCCCACCTGCTTCCATCTGTCCTCCCTCGAAACACACAACAAGCAGAGGCCTTGCCTGCAACCCACCAGCTCCCCTGTGGCCTGAGGCTGTCTTGAGTTAATTCCCTCCCTGTCCGCTTCCAGACCTGCAATGGCAACTCCTCAGAGAAGGTGAAACGGCACCGAGACCCAAAGCATATTCGTCAAAGAGGCAATGTCCACATGTGCTCAGCTCCTCCCCCCACCCCGGGCCTGGGCAGTCCTGGCCCTTGGCCTTTCACCCCTACTGGCTCCTAAAGAATGCATCGACCAGTCTCTGAGGTTCCTTCCCCCCATCCCATCTGGCTCTGAAGGACAGGTCAGGGATGGAGGGAAGCCAGTGAAATCACTTCTGATCACTCCCAGTCTATCGGCCGGGCGGGTCATTGTCCTCTCGACACAGCTGTCTCCAGAGATGCCGCCGCAGATGAGATATGGGGAGCAATATCCTGCCCAAACGGTCTCCCTGCTCTCACTACTCCATTTATTAGCCTGTCGCTCTCCTCGAAGAAACATGTCAATCATTGGAGACTCTGGTATTTTTTCCCCTCCTCTCTGCCTGTGACCCATGAGAATGGAAGGGCAGAGAATGCCGTACTGCCCTCCTGTCCTCTGTACAACATCCCTCTACCAACATTACAAACAGAGAGATATAAAGAGATGCACATTCCTATAAAGACAATAAGAATTTTGCCCAGACAGATGTGGGGTGATGTAGGAAACAGAGAGCAGTACAGTTACTCAGAGACTCTAAGGGCCATTCTAAATGCATCCTGCCTCTCGGTAAGATTCCATCTAAGTCAAAACAGGTAAATGAAGGAATGAGAACAACCACAGGTGTCTTTAATCATATTACCCAGCATGGAAGAGCACATTCAAGGCAGCTAGGTGGTGCAGTGAATAGAGCACCAGGCCTGGAGTCAGAAAGACCCGAATTCAAATCTGACCTCAGGTGCTTATTAGCTGTGTGACTCTGGGCAAGTCACTTAACCCTGTTGGCCTCAGTTTCCTCATCTGTAAAATGAGCTGGAGAAGGAAATGGCAAACCACTTCAGTATCTTTGTTGGGAACATCCCAAATGGGGTCACTAAGAGTCAAATGGGATTAAAAGGACTAAACAACAACTCTCAGATGATTAGCTCCAATTAATCCTGTATGTTCAATATACAGCTTGTTTGTAAATAGTTGTTTGCATACTGTCTGTTTAAGCTCCTTGATGGCAGGGATTGTCTTTCACCTTTCTTCCTTTTCCCAGTGCTTTATTGGAACACAGTAGGCACTTAATAAATGCTTGTTGATTTGACTGACTGAAAGGTGATAGAAGCTAAGTCAGGGAAAATAGGGCAGTGCCAGAGAAGAAGCTGGGGTCCCATTGGCAGGAGCCATGAATACCAGATGAAGGAATTTGAACTTTCCTTTCTGGATAAGAGAGAATCTCTGGGGATTTCTGGGTAGAGGAAGGGGAATGACTGGTTCTGTGCACTGGAAAGATTGTTCTGTCCTTGGCATAAGGAGTCAATAGAAGGGAAAGAGATTAGGGATGGTGGGGTGGGGCAGAGAGGTCCATTGTGGTACTGAGGAAGAGCACCCATCTGCAGGCAGAGGCCTATTCAAATCCCGACTCTTCTGACGGCTACACGCATGATGTCGGCCAAGTTACCTGATGCCCCTTAGCCTTTGTTTCCTCATCTGTAAAAATGAAAGGGCTGGACTTGATGGCCCCCAGCTCTAGGTCTGTGATCCTACGTCTTGGTCGGAGGCCACTTTGGAGTCCAAATGGGTGGCAATGAGATCTGCAGAAGCCACCAAGGCTGCAGAGAGGATGGACCAAATGTAAGGGATGCTTCAGAGGTGGAATTGATGGGACTTTGAAAGTTCCTCCCGGGGGGCAGCTGGGTGGCACAGTGGATAGAGCACCAGGCCTGACGTCAGGGGGATCTGAGTTCAAGTCCGGCCTCAGACCAAACATTTGACACTTGCTAGCTGTGTAACCCTGGGCAAGTCACTTAACCCCAAATGCCTAAAAAAAAGAAAGAAAGAAGGGTCTTCCTGCTGCCTCATCTAAACTCTTCTCTGGCTTCCTTCTTATTATAGATGCATTAAAGATGATGATAAATAGTTAACAGTTATATAATACTTACTCTGTGCCAGGTACTGTGCTAAGCGCTTTACAATTATCTCATTTGATCCTTCAACAACCTGGTGGTGGGGGTGTGGGGGTAGGTGCTATTATTACCCCCATTTTATTGATGAAGAAACTGAGGCAGAGGTTAAGAGACTTGCCCAGGGTCACCCAGCTAATAAGTGTCTTAGCCCAGATTTGAACTTAGGTTTTCCTTATTCCAGGCCCCACGCTCTACTCATTTTGCCACCAGCTGCCTCAGATAGGAGAAGGTAACCTGACACCTTCCTTTGATAATATAATAATAAATAGTATATTTATTTAAATAATAACAAAAAAGTGAATTCCTTTCCCCCATCTTGGATGTATCTAATGCTTAGAGAGGTAATGAGTTGAAGGTCAGGTCCATTTCATGGACACCAGGTCTTCTTGGGTGCAAGGGGCCTGGAGGTAGATATCGACTCAGTTTTTGAAATATTTTTCATATATTATCTCATTTAAATCACATGACTACTAAAGTTGTCCTAAAGTGAAACAGATTGTTCAAGAATAAGGTAGTAAGTTCCCTGTCGCTGGAGGTCTTCAAACAGGCTGAGTAACAATTTAAGGATGCTGTCAGCAGGATTCATGCTTCAGTGATGGGGTGGACAAGGTCCCTTCCAATCCTGTGATTCTATGATTGAAGGTTATGGAAATCTCCTTTGTGATCATTTGACTCAACATCTGGAGACCTGAGTTCTAGCTCTGAAATTAACTAGCTGTGTGACTCCAGGAAGGTTACTTAACCTCTCTGGGCCTTGTTTTCATTATCTGTCAAATAAAGGGGTTCCTAGAGAGTCTCTAAATTCCCTTTAAGTTCCAGCATTCTATTTTTCTGTGAGATCAAGCTTCTTCATCTTTAAAATTGGGGTCTTAGCGGAAGGCACTTGGACAATCTTAGATGGAGGATATTTCATGAAGACCAAGTGTTGTTCCTCCAGTGGGGATGATTTCATAGGATCGTAGATTTAAAATTGGAAGATACCTTAAGGGTCATCTGGTCCAGTGATATCATATTCAATTTCAGCCTCACATGCTTACTAGCTAAGTGACCCTGGGCAGGTCACTTGACCGTGTTTCCCTCAGTTTCCTCATCTGTTCAGGGGCGTCAAACTCAACTACAAAGGGATCCCTGATGGCCACATATTGACTTGGAATACCATAAATTAACATTATCTACATTGTATTATATTTTTATTTATTTTGTTAAATATTTCCCAGTTACATCTTAATCTGGTTCTGGCCCACATTGGAGAGTTTTGTGACCAGTGCTACTAGTTTCACTGCTCTGATTCTAATCCATCCTCCCCATTTTACACATGAGAAAACTGAGTGCCGAAGAAGTTAAGTGCCCAAGTTGACATAGGACAACAGGCTGAGGCTGGATTTGAACCCAGATCTTCTAACTCCATTCCCAGCACTCATTGTTCCATGCCACCTCCAAACTGTACCATGTGGGACTCAAAGCCATCACCTTCAGATCTCTGCTTAAGGACTTGCTCTATTTGGCTAGCAAGAGTAGCAGGGCAAAGCCGGCCCTGGGATTTTAGCCAAATGAGCATGAGTGCTTGCAGTTTCATCAGCTGAACACATCTCCAGCACCTGCAGCCTGCGGCCCTGGAAGGCGGGCCCTCAGCTTGCCCTCCTCAGTGGCAGAAAGCATTGAGGTTGAACTTTATATTTATTGATCACAGCTTCTCTGGACCTTTACTATCATTTAACTCTCACTCCTAACCAAATCCCCTTTATCTCTTTTTGCCAACTCCACTGCCCAGAATAATTTTTCTCGCATTGTAAACACATTTCCTTTTCAGAAAGCAGGCAGCCTGCTGGGGCGTCCCTCCCTGTGTTTATTGCAAAATCTTGGGAAAGAATCAAAAAGCAGGATATGGGGGGGTTAAACCAGCCAGGCAAATGCATCCCAGCAACTATCCGTGACTAGAGTTAATCCCAGGGAGCACAGCACAGAGAAACCTGAATTGGGGAGAATCCAAAACTCATTTTCATTTGGCCACAGAATGTATTTCTATCCTTCCATTTGTACATGGGTGAACCTAATGCTTAGGAAGTTTATGATACTGTCCAGAGCTGTAACTAGAATGAGGTGAGTGGGCCTTTTTTCCAAGGGCAAGAAATTCAGTGGCCACCAATAACAGCACTGTCTTGAGAATGCCTCTCCTCTGTCCACTGTCCCACCTCCCTGATAGTGACTGCTTTGTGCCAAAGGCCCCTCTCCAACCACCAGCAGCTTTGAATTCTCATGGTAGGTTAAATTTGGAGGGACTCATCACTACATCATTCAGGCATAGCAACCCATGAAGACCATCTCCTAAAATCTTTAAGGGTTTTTCTCCCCCTTAGTCATACCCCAGATACCTTTACTCAGACCACCACCCATTTTCCCTGGGTACAGAAATCGCTAGCTGCAGCTCTGCTTGGAAGTTCTACTTACCATCTGTGTGACCTTGGGTAAATCAGCTACCCTCTTTGAGCCTTCATTTCATTTGCAAAATGAGCAGCTTTGACTAGATCATCTGATCTGTAAGGATCATCTCCAGCTCCAGACCTGGAAACCTATGATCTTATGTCTTATTTTTTGTTTGTTTGTTTTTTTGTGGGGGGTTTTGGAGGCAATTGGAGTTAAGTGACTTGCCCAGGGTCACACAGCTAGAAAATGTCTGAAGTTGGTTTTCAACTCAAGTCCTCCTGACTCTAAGGCCACAATACACTCACAATCGAGCTGCCAGATCTTAAGTCTTCTGACAGTGACCAAACTGCAATGTAAAGACCCAGCTCTGAAGGAGCCTCACCATGAGCCTTCCCTTCCTCCTCTCTCCCCTCCAGCTTTTTCTTGTTGCAGACTCTCTTCTGGAAATAGAAAGCTTCAGTCAGCCAGTCAGTTAATAAACATTTATTAAGTGCCTATTACGTACTAGGCATTGTGTTAAGCAATGGGGATACAAAGAAAGGCAAAAGATAGTCCCTGCCCTTGAGGAGCTTACTACAGTCTAATGGGGGAAATAACATGCAAATAAGCTTTATACAAGATAAATAGGAAATAATCAGCAGTGGGAAGCCACTAGAATTAAAGGGGGTGGGAAAGGCTTTCTATAAAATGTAGGATTTCAGATGGGACTTAAAGGAAGCCAGAGAAACTAGGAGGCAGATATGAGGAGGAAGCACATTTTAGGGGTACAGCCAGGGAAAATGCTGAAGCTGAGACTGAATGTCTTGTTTGAGGAACAGCAAGGAGGCAAGTGTCACTGAATCAAAGAAAATGTGGGGAGGGAAGGGGGGAAGTGTAAGCAGACGAGAAAAGTGTGTGTGTGGGGAGCAAGGAAGGGTGTTAGGTTATGAAGGTCTTTGAGTGCCAGACAAATTTATCTGATCCTTGAAGTGATAGAGATTCACTGGAGTTTATTGTGGGGCAATGTGTGCATGTGTGTGTGCATGTGTGTGTGCGTGTGTGTGTGTGTGTGTGTGCGTGTGTGTGAAAGAGAGAGAGAGAAGGAGAGAGATTTGGACCTGTGCTTTAGGAAATCACTCGGTCGGCTGAGTGGACCTTGCAGACTGATAAACAGCACCAGCCAACACAGAGCAACTCATTTCTTTCCTCTTAACTCACTTGCTATCAGCTCACATCTTCCAGGGAAACAAAATTACATTGCATTTAGTATTATGTCTTCTCATATTTTCTATCTCTGAAATAGTTTTTTTTTAAAAATCAGCAGAAGGCTTGCATCACTTTGAGCAGATCCTCCACAGAGGATTTACAGAAACATGAACAAGTTTTGCCCAGGATAAAAAGATGTGGTGGAATTACCATCTACACAGTAGAGGGAGTACCCACCCAGATGAGATCATCCATCTAGCCTAGGATGGAAGTCTTCATTCAAACAAAGGGAGTTCCTTCCTTTGCAACTCCTGCTGAACTGAAATGATGACAAGGCTGACAGAGGAGTTAGGCAGGAGAGGGAATCATGTCACAAGGAATTTTACATGTACACAGATAAATCTGATGCCAAGGGAAGAGTGATAGCTAACTAGAAGAACCAGCATTTATAGAATGCCTTAAGGTTTGCAAAGTGCTTTGCAGATATTATCTCATTCAAACCTCACAATAACCTCGGGAGGCAGGTGCTATCCTTGTCATTCCTACTTTGCAGATTAGGAAATTGAGGCCAAGAGGTTAAATGATTTGCCCAGGGTCAGAAACTAGTAGGAGCCTGAGGCAAGATTTGAACTAAGATCTTCGTGAATGTGAGACCAATGATCTATTCACTTCACCATCCACCTGGGGTGCTAGTTGCTGGGCCTCTAAACTGGGGAGAACACTAGCCAGTGGGGGCTTGAGCCCATAGCAGAAAAGAGACACCTCCACACTCTGTCAGGGTCCTGGAGAAGCCTGAGAGAGTGAAAATATAACGGGTTGGGCTCTGAGTGAGTAGGGCCAGAGTCAAACCATGGTACACACTCTCTGTAGGAGGTCTTTCCCAGTCCTCCTACTTCTTGTGCCTTCTCCTTTGAGATTGCCTTCCAGCTACACAAAGGACAAACAACAATCTATCTTGCATATACCTATGTATGTAGTATATACTGCAGTTGATAGAGCGATAGGTCTAAAGTCAGGAAGACTCATCCTCCTGAGTTCAAATCTGGCCTCAGACACTTACTAGCTGGGTGACTCTGGGCAAATCATTTAACCCTGTTTGCCTCAGTTTCCTCATCTATAAAATGAGCTGGAGAAGGAAATGGTAAACCACTCCAGTATCTTTGCCAAGAAAAGCCCAAGTGGGGTCATGAAGAGTCAGACACCACTGAAATGATTAAACAACAACAATTATTTATTTAATGTTTCTCCCACTAGAACGTAAGCTCGTTGAGGTCCAGAATTATATCTTTCTTTGTATCCCCAGTGCACAGCACAATGCCTGACATATGCTATGTGCTTAATGAATGCTTGTTGGCTGACACACTGACTGCCTCTATTATAATGACCCAGACAAGATACTCAAACAGTGCTGGCAAGAGTAGAAAACACTGTCAGTCTGAGTTGAGGGAAGCTGAGACTGAGCCTTTGGCCTTGGCAAGGCCCTTGACTGATTGCCTCTTGTGTGCCCATCATGAGTCATTTAGTATTGAATTTTTTTGTGCAGATGGCCTATCATCACACCATAAGTTTAGAGCTGAAATGGACCTTAGAACTCACCTAGTCTAATCCTTTCATCTTACAGATGATGAAATTGAGTCCCACAGAATGTAAGTGACCTGCCCACAGCCCACAGATATTAGGCAAATGGAATTTCCCAACTAGATTCAGAGCTTCTGGAAGGTAAGGACTGTGCAATATCTGATGAATCTTTCCTAAAGGCCTATGAGTCCTCTTCTTATAACCTTAATGCTTCAATGACCTTCAAGAATCTAAGATTTTGTTGATGAGGGGGTTTCCCCCCCAACCACACAGATCCTAGCCCCCCCACTTTAGAAATGCTTTTCAGAGGTGTTGTGGCTAAACCTTCTGGGGATGAGTCCCACCACAATTACCTAGACTGGTCATGAGATCATAGATTTACAGTTTGAAGAAACCTTAGAAGCTATCATGCACAATCTGTCACTGAGCCTGAATTTTAAATCTCTCCAGCTTTGTAGGTAAGTCCTGCTCTGAGAGATCAAACTTCATGGCCTTAGGCTTTAGAAACCACAGCCATCCCATAGAAACCATAGCCATGCCAAGATCTTTCCCAGATGAAGCCTCAGTTACCTTTTTGATGGAGCTGGTACTTAATGTATGTTGTTTGTTATTGTTGTTGTTTTTGGTATTATTACAGTGGAGGGGCTGGAAAAACTACTTACATGACTTGTTTCTTGCCAGATATAAGAGTGGCCATTGCCCCTTTATTGCCAACAAAGGTCGGTGGAGAAGAAAATCTGCCATCGTATTTCCAGGAGTGAACCATATTCCCAGGTGGACTGTATTTTCTAGCGAAATGCAGCTCCATCTGGAACAGAATTCATATTCTCCAAGAACTTAGGGAAGTAAGTCAGTGGCAAGGTGGGATCTGGGTGTCCTTGGATACAGCCTTCAGCTCCTGGCTCACACACTCCTTCTGGACTCCTGTGGATAAAGGGCATACCCTGGAAGAAAAATGTCTCCAAGATTTTTCAGGAAATGGCTACCAATCACTACCTTTTCATTATGATTGGTGCTGCTGTCCAGGCTGAAGATTCTTCCACATAAGAGGTACATTTTTAAGGTACACCTAAGAATCATTTTTAACCAATCATTTAAAAAAAAAAACCTTGTTAGAGGAATAATAGGAAGATAACATGGTGTGCAGTAGGAAAAAAAATGGATTAAAGTTAGGAAATTGGAATTCTGACCTTGTCTGTGATGTTAATTATTTATGTGACCTTAAAGATGGTCACTTAACCCTCCTCTGCCTCAGTTTCCTTATTTGGAAATAGATGCATAGATCATCAGAGCTAAAAGACTCCTTGAAGATCATGTAACCTAACATGTGCATTTTATGGATAAGGAAATAGGCCAAGAAATGAAGCGAATTACCTCCATTCATAGGCAGCTCAGTGGCACAATGGACAAATAGAGTCAGGAAGACTCCTCTTTGTGAGTTCAAATCCAGCTTCAGACACTTACCAGCTATGTGACCCCGGGCAAGTCACTTAACCCTGTTTGCCTCAGTTTCGTCATCTGTAAAACAAGCTGGAGAAGGAAATGGCAAACCACTCTGGTATCTTTGCCAAGAAAATTCCAAATGGAGTCACAAAGTGGGACACAACTGAAAATGACTGAACAACAAAAACCTCATAGAGGTAGTATGGAACAGAGCTAGGTTTCAAATTCAGGTCTTCTGACTCCAAGTTCATGCATTGGTATTCATTTATTCAACTAATATTAAGCACTTACCCTGCAGGGCATTTTGCTACCTGCTGGGAGATATATAAAATTTAGATAAGACCTCGATCAGTACCTACTATATAGAGAACATAGGGCTAGATGGTAGGAGAGATATAAAGTGTAGGTAAGACAGTATCTGCCCCTATGGAGCTTACAGTCTAGCTGGGGTGCGACAGGGCACACAAAAAGCCTCAGTGGTGAAGCCAAGTCTTTTCTCTTCCTCTTCAGTAGCTAATCAAAAGGGGTTTTCTTCATCACATAGTTAAGTGCCTGAGAAAGCCAGAGTGTACCGATGCATGCTCTGAAGCTAAAAGCTGGGTGCTTCCATTCTGCATCCTCTCAAACTTTCAGAAGCAGGATCACTGCCCTCATGTGTTCCCCAGACTGGACCCTCACTGGCCAATCTTGTCTCCCTCCACACCCTTTGTTACTATCATCTACAATCATACATGAAAAGTGTACTGAGGAGGTTCAAACAAAGTGCTATGTCAGTCCTAAGGGGAAGGATCATTTCTGAGAAGGATAATTGCTAATAATAACAGCTAGCATTTAAGTATTTCTTTAAGGGTTGCAAAACACTTTACAAATATTATCTTATTTTGCCCGCACAACAACTGTGTGAGGTAAATGCTATTATTATCCTCATTTTACAAATGAGGAAACTGAGGCTGAGTGAGCTTAAGTGATTTGACCAGGTTCATTAGACCAAGTTTTTGAGTGTTTGAAGAAGCATTTGAACTCAAGTCTCCCTAATGCCAAGTTTAGTGATCTATCTACTGTTCTACTTGGCTATCAGAAAAGGCTTCTTGGAGGAGATTCATTTGAGTTAAGATTTTTAAAGAGTGGGTTGACATCAAACAGGTGAAGAAAAGGAGGGAGTACATTTCAGGTACAGAGAGCAAAGTGACCAAGAACACAGGAATGGGAGAGAGGGCCATCATATCTTCCCACTAGACTGGGTTGCCACCCATAAACTTCCTTGTTGTTGAGTCATTTTCAGTCATGCCCAACTCTTTGTGACCCTACTTGGGATTTTCTTGGCAAAGATATTGGAGTTGTTTGTCATTTCCTTCTCCAGCTGATGAAATCAAAGCAAATAAGGTGATTAAATGACTTGCCCAGGGTGACACAGCTAATAAGTGTCTGAGGCTGGATTTGAACTCAGGACCTCCTGACTCAGGGCTGGTGCTTTATCCACTTGCCACTAAAACCACTGCTAATGAACTTCCTAACGGTAGACTATTTTCAAAAGGTAATCAAGTCCCCCTTCCTGAAAGCTAGATGTCTCCTAGTGGGGAATGTCATGGAAGGGATTGCTGCTCTGTATAGGCTAGACCAGATGGCTTCCAAGTGCCCTAATTTTACCTCCAAAGTTGTGTGAAAAGGAAGCTTATTTGCCCTATAAAGCTGGATCCTCTGGAAGAAGGTGAGATCTGCCCTGAAATGCTGTCCTGCGCCCCTTCCTTAGTTTTTTCCTAGAAAAACAAACAAAGAAAGTTCCCCTATCTACAGGCTTTTTGTGTTTTGTTTAGAGACAGTGATAAAATGCCTTCATTATCCCATCTATGGCAGCCTCAGATGACGAAAAAGTGCTTCTGTATTAGTCAACGCAATCCACCCAAACCTTTTTCTATTAAAAAAGCGTGAAGGTAACTTACCAGGAAGTGCCTGTCACTATTTGAAAAACAGTAAGTCCTCTTTTATCCCCTACTTTATTTACAGGTGCAGCCTCGAGACAGAGACAAGTGTTTTCCCAGCTCAGCCTGGGGAGACAAAGCCACAATCAGGCACTCACTCAGTGCCAGGGCTGGGTACCAGCAGACATGTTGGCATAGCTGGCTCTGCTCCATGCACCAGCCTGTGCTGAAGAGAGTACCAGGAGTCTCTTTCAGAATAAGAGAAATGAGCTAATGGAGTAGGCAGAATGAAGGGCAGACAATGAGCTGTCTGATACTTAACATCATCAGGGGCCAGAATATATAGTGTATTTGAAGGGGAGAGGTAGGGATTATGGAAGCTTCTTTCTGAGAATCCAAAATGATGAAGCACTAATTATTCTCAATGGCTTGGACATACTAGTCTGTAAACTCCAAGAGGGTGGGGATTACTTTATCTGAAATTTGTATCTCCCTGGTCCCAGCACAGAGTAGGTACTCAATATGTGTTTATGTTGTTCTTGCATTTAGACAGGAAAATGAGCTCTGCAACTTCTAGTCCAATGTTTTTATCTGTAAAATCTATTTTCCAAAGGGATGTTCTAGGTAGTAACTCATTCTTCTCCATTACAAGAGCAGAGAAGAGAATGTCACATGTGTTAAGTACTAGTTCAGGGTAAGAACACAAATTAGCATCAAGAGTGGGGTGTAAATCTTGTCTTTGGCCCTGGGACAGAGATGGTATCAAGGATGCAGGATAACAACTTGGATTGGAGGAGCAATGCCAGCTCTCACACCACTGTCCCTGAGGAATGGAAATGGAGGGAATGGCTTTCAGGTTTTTCTTCTTTATACCAATCTGAGAAGCAAGAAAATCTCCCAGGAGACAACCAGAAACTTAGTACATCTGGGCTTAGTATATCTGTAGAGAAGCTTCTTCACTTCTCTCTCATTCTTATTATGCCACCAAGGTATATACCAAGCAACTCAAAGAGCCAGACTGACATGGAGACAGGGTCTTCTCTACCACACTCTCTCCTCAAAGCACTCTGTCCATAATGCTGACATCCAAACAACTAAGAGACGGAGAGCTCAGAAAATAATACCCAGTTAGAACAAATATCATAATTTCTACATCAGGGTCACAAGCTGAAATCTAGACTAGTGTAGGGCCCAGACTGAAAGGAAGAGAGTTCGAACTCTACTATCACCCTCCACCATCATGATTCACAATCTCCTACTTCCCTCCCACCGAGAGAAAAGATTTTGCCTCTCCCACGTTCAAATTTCTCAACAGCTATAGATATACCAATGTAACACATAAACCTTGGGGCTGCTTTCCCAAATCCCACTCATACTGGTAGGCTATGTCTCCAGAGGGCAGCTACTATGTCCCCTCAAGGTTCTAGGGACTCTAAGGGGTGGGAGTTTCTTTTCTAGTGTTCATGACCCCCCGCCAATGTGTTTCCCCCATTGATCATCAACATATATCAATTAGCCAAGTTTAATTAGCTTTTAGAAAGGTGTGTTTATTAAGGTGGGATAGTAAGAAAAATTGGTATTAAAAAAATTTCCTCAAAAAGTCTGTGATGTTCTCCCCCACCGAAATATACACATTCCATGGAATAATGGATTCAGACTTAGAGAGTACATGTGGCAAAATTGTAACACAGCTCCTGGTTTCTAGAAGTTGTTTCTTCTCCTTCATAGGGAACCCATGAAGTTCCCCTTAGGCATGGTTTTAGCTTTCTGCTGGGTTCCTTGAGGAGCCTTGAAGATGTCTTCTCAATGTGTCCAGGTTGTCCTCACCTCTCAACAGGGACACTATCAGTTATTCCAGATGCTGCTAGGATTAGGATGATGATGAAAAAGTCCAAATCTTCCAGTCTTCTGGAGTTCATGGGTCCCTCTCTGGCCAAGAAGGGAGAAAGGAGAGTAAGACAAAGGCCAAGACCATTCTTCCTCCCTTCTCCCCCTAAAATTCCTTCTCAGATACAGTTTTTTATCTCCCTTTTCACAGGCACTCACATTTTTGGGTTCCAAACTCATCCACTGTTTTATAAATGACTACAGGGCATGACAAAATTTCCTCAACCAAAACAAGTGTACTTTTTGTGGAATATCATTCTAGTTCAGTCTATGGCTTTGGAACCCATCTAAACTAATCAAGGACTTTTTTTTTTCACCCTTGATTGATTGATTGATTGACTCAATAGTGTTTTCATCTGCCTTCCAAAGGTATCAAAGTATAACATTTTGCTACTTACATTAAGCAGGAATGAGTGATTTGGTCAACTGGATCAATTGACCCTCACCCTTATAAAAAAGAGCTATAGTTTCTAGCAACCATGCCTGCCCTTTCAAACCTCAT
>NW_020954594.1:5349929-5398032 GCF_900497805.2 Vombatus ursinus
TGTAGTTGTAGTAGCAGCTATCATTTATATAGTGCCTTAAGGTTTGCAGAACACTTTGCAGATATTATCTCATTTTGTCCCCACAATGGCCCTGTGAGGAACATACTATTATTATCTCCATTTTTATGGTTAAAAAAGACTGAGCTTGTGTGAAGTTGTGACTGGTCCAGGGTCACATACCTTGGAAGTGTCTGGGGCAGGATTTGAGCTAAAATCTTCCTGATTCCAGGTCCAGGACTCTAACTTCTGTACCATCTAGCTGTCCAGGTAGAAAAGGGCTTTTGAGTTCTACAGAAAGTAAGGTATTAGAGAAAGTGTCATTGGGTCAACAACCTGAACTGAGTATCATCTGTGATCACAGCCCTATGGAGGGACAGAGGAAGGACATAACACAACAGTTCTCAGGCTCAAAGTTCTTTGTCTAGCAGGGGAGATGACACATATGTACGTTGTGCATGTTATTTCATTCTATGAGTCTCCATTTTCTCATCTACAAAATGAGAGAATTAGACTAAATTGTCTCTATTCGTCTTGATCTTGGTTTCTAGTGCTAGACATGTACAAAACAAAGGCATCATGGCATAGCAAAGAGTGTGAACTTGGAGCCAGGTTCAAAACCCACCTCTATCCCATTATTTCTGGCATCATGGGCAAGTCACTTATCTCTATGAGCCTCAGTTTCCCCATCTGTAACATAAGGAGAATAATACATGTAATAAACTACCTTCCAGGATGGTTGTGAGGCTGAACGGGGATAATGTGTATAATTCATTTTACAAACTTGAAAACTTTTTATAAACAAACAAATGGATAGATAGGTAAATAAATAAATAATATAACAATAACAGCAGCCAAACAAAGCTTGAGGGTCTTTCTTGAGAGTTTCCTGGGAACATAGATTCAGGGCTGAAAGGGACCGTGGGGCCACCTCATCCGATCTTCTCCTTTTACAGATGAGAAAACTGGAACCTAGAGAGGTTTAAGTAACTTGACCCAAGTCACATAGATGGGAAGTGTCAGAGCTAGGATTTGAACCCAAAGCCTCTGACTCCTAATCCAGTGCCCTTTCCACTGAACAACATCACCTTTAGTGGGTTCCTTGAGAAATAAAGTTCAGACAGGAACGTTCAAGAAAGGAAAAATCAAAAACTGGGTAGGTGGAAACCTAGAAAAAAGGCTGGGAATGGGAAAAAGAAATGCAGAAGATTCTCCATATACTACATAGACCTATACACCTGTATTACATACTTTGTTAAAGAAGGCAGCTAGGTGGTATGGTAGATAGAACACTGGTCTTGGAGTCAGAAAGAACTGAGTTCAAATCCTGCCTCAGACATTTATTAGCTCTGTGACCCTGTCACTTAAGCCTTCTTGGTCTCAGTTTTCTCATCTGTAAATTGGAGATAAGAAGAGCACCTACCTCCAAGGGTTGTTGTGAGGTTCAAATGAGATAATACTTGTAAAGCACTTTGCAAACTTTAAAGAGCTGTATAAATGATATAATGATAACGGTGATATATATATGTGTACACATATATATTTATACAAAGTGATTAGTCTCTTTCAACTCAAACATTCTATACTGCAAGGACACACAAGATGACACAACATACACAATGACATGACAAGTTGTCCTGTGGCACCTCACGATCATTGTTCTGTTGATGAACCTCTTTGAAATTAGTTAGACTGTTCCAGACCCACTGCCTGTCCTCAGGCTCTGGCTGAAGGCTTTCCAGCTTGAGAGGACCTGCCAGAGCTTCTATGTCACTCATGTAACTTTTGAGAAAACAGGATGACCTCCATGCCACAATGTGACATTAAGTTAGGACTTTAGTGGAAGGAAAAGAGAAAGATCAAGACCTGAAAAGGTTGATTGACTTCTGTGTGCCTAAGACAATTCCCTAGGACTCAGTTCAATGAGAGCATGACAATCAGAGCCTTGTCCCCAGGCCCCAGAATTTTGAGGTATTCTTTATTGCAGACAAAAGCAGCTGAATTTGGCACTCACCAATTAGTTAAATTTTTAACTAATTAGATAATTAGTTAAAATAGGTAACTAGAAGATGGTGGCTTTCCCCCACCCAACATCCTTCTAGCCCCACCTGGCCCCCATCCCCTCCATAGCAACTTCTTCAGCATCAGTTTGGTGATATGTCCAGTGTCTCTTGACTAAAGGGTTGATATCCTGGGATCTCTGCCTTCCCCCAGTGGGTCTGTGTTTCTCCTCCTCTTGCCTCTCTCCTACCTTCTCCCTTCACCTGAACTTGCCCCTAGAATGTTTGTGATGCTTGCCTTAGATGCCAAATTGCTAGTCACATCTCTGCATATTTACTAAGCCATAGATAGTCTGTGAATTGTTGATGGAAAGCTCCCTGTACTAATGAAGTCACAGATCTTCCTTGCATTTGCTTTCACACATGCATGTTTGTATATATTTCTCTACATGTATACATGACTATACATGCATGCGAATATATGCTACACGTGTGTGTGTGTGTGTGTGTATGTGTGGAGAGAGAGAGAGAGAGTGTGCAGCAGCATGATGTGTTGGAAAGAGTCAGTCAGGCTCAGGGTTCGAATGGTTTATGCCCATAGGTGCTGCTTCTGACCCACACTGGTTGTGCAGCACCAGATATGTTCTAGAAGATAGAATGCTGGATATAAAGTCAGAGCTGGTTTTGAGTTCTGGCTTTGACACTTGTTACTTTCGTGTCCCTGGGCAAGCCTCAGTTTCTTCATCCATAAAATGACAGGTTTTAACTAAACAACCTTTGAAGGTCCCTTTCAGCTTCAAATCAATAGCACTACAGGACAAGCCTATGAATGACCTCCCTTTTAGAGAATTCACCAAGATTGTGAGCGCTTGCTGATCTACATTGGTAGAGAGAGTTTCCTCATCAAAGTTCCTACATCAGTGAAATCACAAGTCTGATATACGAACACACACACACACATATGTACTCATGCTTGCATGTGTATGGTTATACAGATGTGTATTTAAGCATATGTGTATATATAAGATTCTCCCCCAAGTGTATTAATGTAGGTTTAAGGTTTAATAGCTTAAACCCACACTAAGACTTTTGGGACAACCTGTACAGCCACATCTAACATTTCTACCTAGCCCTCAACAGTGGACCAGGTTCTTTCCTAACAACAGTATTGTGAAGTAGGTGTTCTATGTATTATCTCCATTTTAAAGAGAAAGCAGTCACTCAGAGAGTTTAAACTACAAAACACACTGCCTCTGTGTGTGTGTGTGTGTGTGTGTGTGTAAGATTGCTTTGTAGTAGGGATTATGCTGTATTTATTTGACTCATCCTTTCCCCTCCTTTAGGAGACCAGATAAGGGAATATTTTAATCCGGAACCAGGACATCAGTAAGACATGTATGTGATGTCTGTTATATCCTTTTTCTGGTTCTGAGTCTGTTCTGTCTGAACTGAAAGTTATTCAGTTCCCTCTTCTCCATCCAGGTCATAGAAGGGGGAGGGGAGGAGGGCAGAGCTGATTTCACTGTGGGATTTAGAGCCTCTGAGAAGGGAGTCTTCTTGAAAACCAAATCCTTCTGTCATTATTGCTATTATAAACCTTGGATTCAAGGCAATCCTAAGACACTTAACCTAAAAAAACAGACAATGGTACAGGAGAGCAGGCATTACTGGCTTCACTGCTTCCCATCACCCCAGCTCACCTCTATCTGCCCCTACTCTCTGTTTGCTATTATAACTACCCTTCCCTCTGCCCCGCAGACAGCAGAAGCTCAGAGGCTACTTTCTACCGCAATCTGTCTGGCCCTAATTTGGATCAGTGCACCGAGAGCCAGGAGCTGCCGCCGCTGCTGCCACCGCCATAGCCACATTGGACCCAGAGGTCTGGCTCAGGATACTTCACAGGAAGGTTCTGAAATGACCAAACTGCACCTGGTAGGCACCGAAATGCAGGTAGAGGGGAAGAGAGCTGCTGGGGAAAGCAAAGCATAGGGACCTGTGGTAGAACCCAGAGGCTTTTTAAATGAGAGTCTAGCTAGAATATTGGGGAACAATGGGGAGATTTATAGTCTTGGGATCATACAAGTTAAATCAAAAGGGAAGGTAATGGTCATCTAGTCTAATCTCCATAGTTTATAGGTGAAGAAACTGAGATCCATAGCAGGGAAATGACTTGTCCAGTGTCACACAGCCGGTAAGTGGCAGACCTGAGATTCAAACCTAGGTCCTCTGACTGCAAGTCCAGCCCCAGACTTCATTTCTCATCTGTAAAAGGAGGTCTCTTCCAGCTCCAAAGGTTTGTGTTTCTATGTTCTTAATAGCAGATAGATAAGTGCTGTCTCTACCTTATTCCTTCAGTTCTGCTGGGGTTTCCAAAAAATTGATGACCTGTCATCAATTCATTCAGTATAGCATTAGAGCAATTCCTGAGAATGAAAGACACAACTACAATATAAAAAAGGAAACAGGAAGGGAGTCTCAGAGGTCATTTCATCCATCCCCCTGCTTTCTGATCCATTTTAAACAGAAGAAGATCTCTTTCAAATTTGAACATGTCTTTAAAGCATTTTTTTTTTTTAATGCACAGAAGAGAGCAGAAGGAAAGTGCAAAGGAAACTCAGGCAAGCAGGACAGATTTGAAAGTTATGTGTTGTACTTATACATACTCATAAGAAAAGTAAGCTTTCATATTAAAGATTCACATAGTTTCCCATATGATCTTTTTTTCTGTTCTTTTTTGTATATAAAAATGCCAAGTTTATTTGGTGCTTATTAAGTTCAGAACAAAAAAAAAATTTAATAAAAATGGACACATGATTAAAATGGGAAAACTTCTAACTGATTATATTTCATCAAGCTAACGCCAAAATCTATTGGGTGACTACACAGGATTATTTTTATAATTCTTTTTTATTATTATAAATTCATTCCAATTGGGGAGAAAAAAACACCTTAAATACAGGGAGGGATGAAGAAGCCATAACCTCTCTCAGTAACCTATGGTAGAACTAGACATTCTTCACTATTAGAGAATTCTTTATGTTTCTATCCCCAATCCTTCCTGCTGAAGCAGATTCCATTTTATTCTGTTCATGCCTTATTGGATGAAGGCAGGTTAAAACTACCCTACCTCTCCCCCTTCTCTCTCCAACCCACTAACTCTGATCGTTCACTCAAGTAGTCAAACTTCTTCATTTTGTAGTTGAGGAAACTGAGGTCCAAAGAAGTGATTTGTTCAAAGTTGCACTGCTAATAAATTGCAGCTTGGATTCCAACTCAGGACCTCACTCTCTATACCTAGCATTCTTCACTATACCATAGATATCAACAAGGGGTTATTGAGCACCTACTATGTGCATAGTGCCCTACTAAGTGCTGTGGGGTTATAGAATGATGGGTAAGACTCAGCCTCTGACTTTCATATGAGTTAAAAAATTAACAATACAAAGCAATCTATTCTCTCTCTCTCTCTCCCTTTCTCTCTCTCTCTCTCTCTCTCTCTCTCTCTCTCTCTCTCTCCCTCGCTCTCCCTCTTTCTATGTCTCTATCTCTCTTTCTGTATCTCTCTCTCTCACTCTGTCTGTCTCTCTCTCCTGGGTAATGTATTACATATATTATACAAAATTACACAGGTTGTCTACATCCACTTCTTTGACCTTTAGCATAGACTGCTCCCCTTTGTAGGGTATTATTCCTGATTCTGTTCAGGCCATCTCCTGCCTCTCCTTTCCCCTTCCCCCATGAATTTGATTGCCCTCAAATTGACCCCGCCTCCTTTCCTTAAGTAGGTCCCACCTCTTCTTCCTTTTGGACCTTGTTTTTGCCCCCAACCATTTCATACCATTTGAACTCCCCAGTTTCCATCTTCAATGGCGCAATGGAAAGCTGGATTTGATTTCAGAAGATCTAAATTCAAATCCCAGCTCTGATTTACTCTCTGTGGGACTTTGGTCAAATCAGTTTAGCTCTCTGGGCCTCAGCTTCCTAGTCCCGCTCTATTTCCATGATCCTGTGAACCCAGGGGCAAAGATGAGACAACTGACACTCGAAAAATGAAGAATTTTTGCAAAGGTGGAAAAGAAAAGAAGGGCATTTTGGGAGAGGGAGTATATGGAAAGGTAGGGGTGGATGAGCAAAGTGTGTTAGAAAGACACCAAGCTGGCCAGTACAGCCCAGTGGGGGAAGATATTTTTCTCATTGATATTGTAGATGCATATGCTTTTAATTTATGTTTTTTGTTTTAATAACACATTGATTTCCTAATATATTCTTTCTCCCTCCATTACCTAGCAAGTCATCTTTTATAATGCATATTTTAAAAGAAGAGTGAAAACAAGCAGCTTGGTGGCACAGTGGATAGAATACTGGGCTTGGAGGCAAGAAGACTCCTCTTCCTGAATTCAAATCTGGCCACAAGACACCTACAAGCTGTGGGACCCTGGGCAATCACTTAACTCTGTTTGCCTCAGTTTCCTCATCTGTAAAATGAGTTGGAGAGGAAATGGCAAACCACTCTAGTATCTCTGCCAAGAAAACCCCAAATGGGATCACAAAGAGTCAGACATGACTGAAAAACAACTGAACAAAAAAAACCAAGCCATTCTGAAAAAACCAGCTATCACATAGATCCTAATCTTACCATAGGTGCCCTATTCCCCATCCATAATCCTTCACCTGAGCCGTGAAGGGAGGGAGGCGCATTTTCTCAAGCCTTCTCTGTGACTAAGCATGTTCATTTTAATGACGTAGAGTCAAGTTTTGTTTTTATAGCTCTTTCTTTTCGCATTGTTGCTGTCATTGTAGATAGTGTTTTCCTGGTTCTACTTACCTCTCTTTAGATCAGTTCATATTTCCACATTTCCCTGAAATCTTCACATTCATCATTTCTTATGGTGCCATATTAGTCCATTACATTCATGTACCACTATTTTGTCTAGCCATACCTCAATCATCAGGCATCCCCTTTGGTTCCTTTGGTCGTTTGTTATTGAAAGAGTGATGCTGTGAATATTTCACACGCACTCATAAACATACACACACATATTCAGGATATGTCAGGATATATGCATGTACATGTTTATATATTACATACATGCACACTTAGACACATATTCATACACATGTACAGAGTATCTCAAAAGTCCTTCTTCAGCTCTAAGATTCATCAGCTAACTAAGACTTTTGGGATGCCTTTTATCTATATATTTGAAATCCAGGAGTATTTTAGAGCCAGATAGAACAGGCTGTCAAAAGTCAATTGTTAAATTTTCAGTATGACCATTTATACCTTAGAAATAGGCAAACACTACAAATCAGGGCTTGATTTATTATTTTGTTGATGGTCTAGACTTAAGTAATAGAGAAAATATTAATAATGCAGATTAAACTCAAAAATGTGTTGTGTTTACAGTTTTTTTTTCTTCCAGAAAGCAGATTGTTAAACATTTACCAGTATATCCCTGTTCACCTTCTTGATATGCTTTGCAGTTGCGGCAGCTAGGTGGCAATACTGGGTAGAACGCCAGGCCTGGAGTTAGGAAGACCTGAGTTCAAATCTAGCCTCAGACACCTAGGAGCTGTGTGATCCTGGCCAAGTCACTTAATCCTGTTTGCTTCAGTTTCCTCATCTGTAAAAGAAGCTGGAGAAGGAAATGGCAAAGCACTCTAGTATCTTCTCCAAGAAAACCCCAAATAGGGTCACAAAGAGTCAGATACACCTAAACAACAGCAATATGCCTAGCAGTGGAATGTATAGGTGAAAGATTATGGACATTTTAGTCACATTTTTAGCTTAATTGAAAATTGTTTGCTAGAATAGTTGAACCAATGCATGACTTCCCTCACCGTGTAGGGGGGCAACTGTTTCCTCACAGCCCTAGTAGACAACCAATGTGAGAGAGTAGTAAAAGAAGAGCCTGGGGGTCAGCTAGGTGGTGCAGTAGATAGAACACCTCCCCTAGAGTCAGAAGGACCTGAGTTCAAATCTGGCCTCAGATACAACACTCATTAGCTGTGTGACTCTGGGCAAGCCACTTAACCCCAACTGCTTTGCCAAAAAAGATCCTGGAAGGTGAGGTTGGTACCACATTGTGGAGAACATTGAATGCCAGGCAAAGGAGCCCACAGATGACTCAGAGCCACTGAAACTTTTCTGAGCCAGGAATGAGTGTTTTGAGAAGATTCCTTTGGCAGGCATATGTAGAATGGACTGGAGATGGGAAGATACCTGAGGCAGACAGAGCAGTTAGGAGGCTCCTGCAACTATGGTTATGAAGAAAGTCACTGCAAATACAAGCTAAAGCCAGATTCCTTCCAAAGTGAGGACCGAAGTGACCCTGAACCCACGCACCACAAGAAAAAAATATTCACACAGGCAACTGTCAGCTAATAGGTCATCTCTTCTTTTTCCTTGGAACATGGTTTAGTGCAAAGTCTCAATTTGGCTTCAGATTTGAATCTTGAATTTGACCTGGATTCAAATCTTAGCTATGCTACTTACTATCTGTATGAACCTAGGAAAGTCATTTCTAAACCCTAGGCTGAAGTTTCCTCATCTGAAACATGAGTGCATTAGACTAAATAACCACTAACGTGTCTCCCAGTTCCATGACCTACGCTCCTTTGAATACATGAGCAACGCCTCATTGAAACAGCTCACAAAGCACGTCCTTCCTCCCGAGGGAAAGAATGGTGGTGACCGGGATAGGAGGCATGTGACTGGCCTCTGGCCGAGGCTGAGGTAGCAGTTGAGCTGGCCCTAGAAATCAGAGAATTTGGGTTCTAATTCTGGTTGAAGTCCAGAACTATTCTAGTCCGGGGTCGGGAAGGGAGACTGAGAGTCTTGTCAAGAAGAAATAGGGAGTCTCACCAGTTTGCCTGAGGTCTGTCTGTAAGTGACCTTAACAGAACACTATCTCAGCATCTCAGCTCTACCTCCCATTTCCTACTCACTGCTCTGATCCTGAGCAAAGCACAGGGCCCACCTAGCTCATCCTTGGTAAGATATGAATTCTGAGGGCTGGGAGAGAGAGGGAAGCAAATGCAGCCTGAGAGCCACTGCTAAGAACTGCAGACCCATCCATCTCTGACAGGAGCAAGCACAGAAAGCACTCCAGAGTTTGCTATGAGGTGTGTCTCCTTCCCTCCTGCCCCCACCATGATTGATAACATTTCCAGAGGGTTATTAGCTGTCCTGGACTAAGTCTCTTTGGGCTGATCTATGATCCAGGGACAGTTTTAAAGTAACTGGCTCTCCAGCCCTGGATTAGAGAAAAAAAGTCAAAATTGAAGCCGTCACTCAGAGTATTGCCATGTGTCAGGTCTAAGTTGTTGGTCAGTGTTTCTCGGGGTGAGGCAGGGAGGTGGCAGTTGAGTAGAGTCACGTCTGATTTCAGGCTGCAGGAGACATGCCTCCTTTGGTCCAGGACACAGGCAGCTGACTAAGAGGGATGAGGGCCAGGCGATGGAGGAAGGCCAAGGTGCCCTGGGGTCCTTCAGGTCTCCACAACAAGGTCACTAACCTAGATTTTGCAGCAGCAGCAAGCTCCCAGAAAGGGAGTTTAGTGTAGCGGACTAACTTGTGGTGTAATGCACTAACTTGGAGTCACCATGAGTTGGATTCAAATCCTCCTTCTGTCTTACCCTGGGCATGACACTTAATCTAACTTTCCTTTAATGTCCGTATCTATAAAATCAAGATACAGGACCACCCACCTCACTGGGTTATTATGAGGATCAAATGAAACAATATTTGTAAAGTTCTTTGTTTAGTTCACAGTGTTATATGCTTGTGAGCTATTGTTAGTAGCAGACTTAACTGCCCAAGGACAGAGGCTGTGGATCATCTAAATTTTGTAGCCATCTCCCCCAAACCTAGCACAGTGTACTTCATAACGCGCCCCCAAACTAATTTCTCAGTCTTATTATATATTACAACTCTTTGCACACTTAATGGTCTAACCAAACTGGCTTCCTTACTGTTCCTCCTACATGACAATCCATCTCTCATCTCCGTCTTGCATTCCCATGCCTTTGCATTGGCTATACTCTATGACTAGAATAAACTCTCCCCATCACTTCTGCCAGTTAGAATCTAGTTTCCATCAAGGACTACTGTCTATATAAAGCTTTTTCTGATTTCCCCTTCCCAGTTGCTAACATTCCCAGCCTTGGGATTATATTTATTTTGTATGTAACTACATGTAACTATATACATAGTTACATATATATATATATATATACACACATATATACGTATACGAATGTCTATCCTAAAGCTCTTAAAAGGCAAAAAAGTGGCCCATTTTTATTTTTGTATCTCTAGCCTTTAAAACTGTGACTGGAATGTAATAGGCACTTAAATGCTTGTTGGTTGATTAATAAATATTTGTTGAATGAATAAGTGATAGAAATGTTGATTTTTAAGGTGGCCAAGAGTTACCCAGATATCTCTGGGCCCTAGAAGGAAACACAGAAGTAAACCACTACCCCTTGTTTCTCTTCCTTCCAGTTAAGCTAATCTAGTCCCTACACATGACTTGCTCACTCCCACCTCTGTCCATGATTCTGTCCATCACATTCCTATATTCATGAAACTGGAAGGAACTTTGTAGATGAACTAGTCCAACCCTTTACATTATAAACAAGGAAACTGGCACTGAGAGAAGAGAAATCACTTGCCTGGGTTCTATCCAGCCAGTGGCAATATTGAGACTAAGACCTAGGCCTCTAATCCTAGCTTGGTTCTTTGCCCCCTTCTCCCTTGCTTGGGATATCTTCCCCTCCTCTCTACCAAACCATATCTATTTACTTCTTCAAAGCCTGGAGTGATTTACCTACTCTATGAAATCTTTTCTAATTAACTACATCCCACTGTGACTACTTCTCTACTCAGTATCCTCCCAGAACATATGAATCTAATCTCTGCCCTAACATTTTACATTTGTTGATAAAATGCTTTCTAAAACTTCATTCCCCTCTCAGCTCTACTCCTAACTGCACACTTTAAGACCAAGCCTCAGCTGGAACTTCCCCAAGAGCCTGTGACCACCTCTTCTTTTAATATTCAACTATCCTTACTACCTTCTCACCCCGAAATATCTCTCTGCAAAGCCAGTCTTCTTCTTCCTCCTGGTGCCATCATTTTTTTTGGATGGTCTCAGGCTGGCCAGTCTTCATTACATTCCTGGCTTTGTTCCTGACTTTAAAACCACACTCCATTTTGGGTACCTTCATCTCTACCAGCACCCTCAACCCCTTGCTTTTTAGCTCCCCTTTGTGTGTTAGAATGTAAACTCTGTGAAGACAGGGACTGTTTCTTTTTGCTTACTTTTGCATTCCTAGCATTTAGCACAGTGCCTGGCACATACCACCTAGTAAACATATTTCCTTCCTTTCTTTCTAACTACAGTTATCATGTACCCTTTTGAATTCCTCCATAGCAGCTAATGGATGTTCAACTTTCTACTTTAAGATAAAGTAGGAGGAGAGGCAAGGACTATTTATTTGATATTATCCTATCAAAGTTTTCTTCACCAAGTCAACTATGCATGAAGAGGACTGAAATCCAGTTGTATTTGTAGGATAGAACTCATTCATGCATTGCCATTCTGTGCAAATTTTGTCCATGACTTCCCATCAATCCTCCCCTGGAGGTCCACACCACATGCTGGAAGTCTGTCTTTATATAGCTAGCATTTATATAGCAAGTTAAAGTTTGCAAATAACTTTACATAGGTTATCTCCTCTGATCCTCACACAGACCCTGTGAAGGAGGTGCTATCATTATCTCCATTGTACAGATGAGGAAACTGAGACTGAGAGAGGTTAAGCAACTGGCCCAGGGTCATGGTAAATGTCTGAGGCAGGATTTGAACTCAGATTTTCCTTGTTATTACATGGACACTAATAGAGTACATAGGCTATCCAATGGTTATCCTTCTTGCTCCCTACATGACCATCCCATCTCCTTTCCTGGTCATACATGCTTCTGATGATATCCTTTATGCTATGTGTAGTTCTTCTGTCCAGTGGTTCACTGATAATACATTGAAGCCCACTTATATTCACCATGCTCTGCTCCACTCTGTTGCTCTGTGAATGACTTTCAACTTTAATCCTTTGGAGACTGGTATTCCATGACTCATAGCCATATAACATCAATGGTAGAATATTGGCATAACCTAATTAGTACTGCTCCTTCTCTCCAAGAGATATTGTTATAGAAATGATAGAGAATCACAGGATTAGACTGCATGAGTATACAGGACAGCCATGGGTTTTCAGTGGTCTTTCACTGGAAAAAGTTTCCATCCAGGTATTGGGGGGTAAGTGTGGGATCATTAAAAGTAATGAGCAATTTTCCAAATGCAATCAGCTGGTTCTTCTTCTCCTATTCAATTCTGTGCCCATATCATTGCCCATCAGCACTGTCTGTCTAAGATAGATGTTCTTATGGTCCAGTTCTCCATTAATCTACTAACTATAATCTGTACAATAGTTATTCTTTTTCCTCTTGGATTTGCATTTAAAGCCAAAAAGACCAGGGTTCCAATACTGTCTCTAAAACTTACTATCCATGTGACAAATAGACTCAGTTTCCTCCTTTATAAACTGTGGATATAATACCTGCAGTATCTGTCTTACAAGATGATTGCAAGGCTCCAGTGGAAAAATGTATGCAAAGCAAGTTGCAGACATTAAAGGCATATATAAATATCAGCTATTATGGTATTATTATGTTATTTTTATCCTATATAGATAGGCTAAACTTTTTTTTGAAAGATTATGGATTTCATTTCCAAAGCTCCATAATGTTCCTGGGCTTGATGAAATCAGCATAATGTACTCTATTTTCCAACCTGTCTTTCACCATCCTTTCCTATGCCCACCTTCACAATGAAATCACTGGATATAATTGAGCCTAGAAGGTCTTATCAAGTCTTTCCCTTAATTTCTCTGCCTCCTCATCCTCTGCAACAGATGTTGAGGCATAAGCTGCGATTATCTTCGTGATAGTCTTTCTGCAAAGGCTCATCACAAGCACTGCCATACAGAATGTTGTTGTTGTTCATCCTTTGTTCTCAGAGGACCAATGACATGATGAGGGTGATGTCTTGACCTGCAGGTGAATTGGACATGAGTGGGGCAAAGCTACACAAAGTCATAAGCCTCACGTCTCCTCCAGAATCACCAAAGTTATGACCCAGTCCTATGAAGAGATATTTCACGTCGCCATTGGACTCATCACAAAATCAACACAACCACCTCCTTCATTTTTCCTTCCAAGGAGAACCTATAAGCCAACATTCTACTTAACTGGGACTTCCCCATGCCTTCTAGATTCATTTATGGGGCAATGTCCAAATTGATATGATTCCATCTTTCAAGTAATAAAATGTCAGTGACTGGCCAAGGATCTCACATTTAGAAGACCAGTAGATAAGTTTTTGTTCAGAGAGATTGTATGATTCAGTTCCCTTTTCCTCTGTTCTGCCATCACTGCAAAAGGAGAGCAGCAGAGGTTCACAGGACAAAGGACCATTTGGTAGTTTTTCTTTGGTAGCAATTTTCTTGGTCTTGTAGATTCCTATGACCAAATAATGCATCATCACTAAGAGGCCAATCTACTGGTGATGAACCTTCATGTACTGAGATAGGCTGATCCTCTCAAAACAGATACAGGCTGTTTCTAGAAGCCTACCTGAAACCCTTTCAGCATGGTAAAGTCTGGCAGACCTTGTATAGCCTTCAGGTTGACTTTGAGCAGTGAAGAAGCACTGGAGGAAGATTTGTAGAAATCTTGTACGGTATTGTATTGTACTGTATTGTATGGTATGGTATGATATGGCATGTACTGCACTATGTTGTGTTGTAACATACTATATGATGTTGAGTTGGGTTGGGTTGTATTATATTGTACTGCCTTGCATTATATTGCATTGTATTGCACCACACTGTAGTCACATTTAGAAGAAGGTAGAAGGAATAAATCAGAATCCTTTCTAGACCTTTCAGTCTGAGACGATAATTTCCCCAACCCTTCCACCTGATCCCTTCCATCCACATCCAGGGAGAACAAACGGTAAAATGGCATGAGCGCCGGACTGAGGGTTAGGAAACCCGATTTTCAGTTCTGCCTCTATCATTCATTAAATGACTGCACAACATGGGGAAAATCAGTTAACCTCAGTTGGCCTCAATTAGCCTCAGTTTCCTCATCTTTGAAAAGGGTGTAGGAAGTTACACTAGATGATCTCCAGGGCCTCTTCTAGCTCTCTTAGGGTCTAGGAACAATCATTTTGTTGTTGTTGTTATTCAGTCGCGTCCAACTCTACATGACCTCATGGACAGTGTTCCTGGCCAAGATACTGAAGTGCTTTGTCACTTCTTTCTCCAGTGTATCCCCATTTTGCACATGATGAACCAAGGCAAATAGGAGTTAAGTGACTTGTCCAAGGTCACACAGCTAGTAAGACACCGGATTTGAACTCAGATCCTGCTGACTCCAGGCCCAACGCTCTGCCCACTGCACCACCTAGCTGCCCCTAGGAACACTCATAGAGAGCTAATTGAGGGGCAGCTAGGTGGCACAATAGATAGAGTACCAGCTCTGGAACCAGGAGGACCTGAGTTCAAATCTGACCTCAGACATTTACTAGCTGTGGGACCCTGAACAAGTCATTTAACCCCAACTGCCTTCAGAGAAAGAAAGAAAGAAAAAACGAAAGAAGAAAGAAAGCTAATTGAGAGATACCTATAAGATCTATGGGTTATAATGATAACTGGAATTCATGCAACACACTATAGCTTACAAAGCCCTTTGCAAGCATTATTATCCCCTTTGAACCTCTAAACAGTGATATGAGGCAGCAGGGCTGGTATCAGCATCCTCATTCTACAGATAAGGAAGTTGAGGTTCAGAGCAATGAAGAGACCTGATTGAGCATATGGATGACTGAAAACCAGGCTTCCGGCTTCCAATCCATTCCACTTTCCCCCTGCGGTACAGCTGTCTCTGACTCTAGAGGTACAGCTGGTTAGCGTCTAAGGCTAATGAAATCAAGGTCCCGGATTCAATCTCTGCAGAATGAAGCTAGTTAACTTTATTCTGCTCCCTGGACAGAGACCACACCCGGGGCCCAAGCAGCTGTCGCCTGTGTGTGCTGGTGGTCATAAGAAGGAGCCAGCAGGAGAATGGGCTGGCACTCTCCCGGGAAGAAGCGGGTAGGGTAGAGAGGAGAGAGCACAAGAACAGGAGGTCTGAGCTCAGATCCCGGCTCAGACACGGATTGACTGTATGATGGTAGCTAAGTCACAACCCTCAGAGCCTCAGTTTCCATCTACAAGAGAACGAGGAGAATACTCGCATTGCTTTACAGGGTTATTGTGAGGAATGTCCTTTGCAATCTTTAGGATGCTGTAGACATTTTTTATTACCATTATTATTCTTACAGCTCATCCTTCACTGCTCCTGGGAAAACATCTGAAAGCCCAGTTGCTACTATATAATGTTGTTTGTATTACTTGAAAGGCTCCTACTGGCTCTGTTTACTGCCTGTGTATACACGTAGGTATGGCTAAAAGAACCAGAGGCAGCTAAGGAATAGTTCCTCTAACCCTGCAGAGATGGAGATAGAAATAGAAATCTATCAACTATGTATCTACATCCATATCTATCTGTGACTATATTTATATTGATCTGTCTATATATATATATATATATCTGTATAGATCAATCTATTGTGTGTGTGTGAAAGAGAGAGAAAGAGATAGAGAGAGAGAGAGAGTGAGAGAGAGAGAGAAAGAAAGTGCACATACTTCACTATGTGGCCTGTGGAGGTTTGAGGCCTTGCCTGAGACTCTGTGCCTCCTTAAGTCGGTAGTCATCTCTATTAACACCACATTTGGGACTTTAAGTGTATCTCCACGATGGGGTGGAAACTTACCTCGAACATCCATTGTCCCATTAACAATCCACTGAAGAGGCCTGATTAAGTGATGGTTACTTTTTGGCTAATATTTAAGTACACAACTGTCTGACCTGCCTGTGCCTTTGGTCTTGTCCTTTCAATGTGAGCAGTAGCTCTCAGGAGACCAGAAAAACAAAACTGAGAGTTGAGCATAGACAGAAATGGAACTGAGAGAGGGACTGTGCAGTAAGGACCAGCACTAGTCTCTAGGGAGGGTTGAGGAGGCATGCTTTTCCCTACAGATTTTGAAAGAAATATTCAGGCCTCAGAAGTAGTAGCCATGGAGTTGTTGTTCAATTGTTTTAGTTATGTCTGATTCTTCATGACCCCATTTGGGATTTTCTTGGCAAAGATACTGGAGTGGTTTGCCATTTCCTTCTCCAGCTCATTTTACAGATGAGGAAATTGAGGCAAACAGGGTTAAGTGACTTGCTTGGAGTCACACAGCTAAAAAGTGTCTGAGGCTGAATTCAGACTCAGGAAATGAGTCTTCCTGACTTCAGGTCCAGCACTCTATCCACTACTCTACCTACCTACCCCCATGGAGAGCTGCCCCTATCCTACCATGGAGAGGAAGTAGCAAAACCTGTTCAGACCAAAAATGGTAGCCACGAAGAGCTACAACACAGTGAGATAATACCTAGGCTCAATCTCCCGAAGAAAAGAGGAGAAATACTACTCAAATTCCTCAGCTTCTAGAGAGAAGTGTTTTAACATGATCCAGGACCTGGTGGAATAGCAAAGGACAGAGGCAAAAGGTGGCAACCCTAGACCTGACTTCCCACCACTCCAGTGAATTACAGGAGCCATGTATGCACAGGAAAAAGAAACGCTGACTCTAGAACCCTTGAGTGAATTCTCTTGCAGAGAAGCCTCACCCCTCTGTACTGGGCCCTGGGGATGTAGGCCTCTCCAAAAAGATGAGTTGCCTTTGGTGTGTGTTTATGGACTTGGGAGAAAATCCTTAGTATTTTGCACTTCCTCTGGGGTGAGATAAAGGCTATCTGGTATTAAATAAATATTTTTAGCCTAAGTGTTTACATAAGAGGCTGAAGGTCCTTTTATCCCTTTAGAGTGCTAGCTCCAGAATTTGCAAACTCCCTTTTGTTTCAGACTCCTTCCTCTCAGGGTCTTTTTAACTACTAGGACTCACTGAGCATTGGCTACCCCCTTCCCCTCCCACAACCCTTCCCTCTTCTCTCAGACTCTGTACCCACGGGACAACCTCTCCAATGTTAGATACACCTTCGCTATGCTCCTGACACTCTGAGCCAGGAAGAGAAGTAAGCTCACTGACACTTCTACATTCCCCTTCCCACCATTACTCAGCATTCTATCTTCCTTTCAAGTTCACTCTATCTCATTTTTTCACCCAATCTTCCATGATCTATTTCTTGACTACAAGTTAGCCTCATACAAAAATGGCTAAACCTCCAAGAATTTCACTTTCATGATCAAAAATGCTGAAATTCCTTTACCTGATCATAACCTTTCTCTTCTATGCCTACTCCTCTCAAACCTATTCTTCATCAATTAAAGCTATCTATAATCATATGAAAAAATGCTCAAAATCACCATTGATTAGAGAAATGCAAATCAAAACAACTCTTGAGGTACCACATCACACCTACCAGATTGGCCAACGTGACAAAACAGGACAATAATAAATGTTGGAAAAGATGTGGGAAAATTGGAACACTGTTTCATTGTTGGTGGAGTTGTGAACTGATCCAACCATTGTGGAGAGCAATTTGGAACTATGTGCAAAGATCTATAAAACTGTGCATACCCTTTGCCCCAGTAGTACTACTTCTAGGTCTGTATCCCAAAGAGATCATAAAAATGGGAAAATGATCCACATGTACAAAAATATTTATAGCAGCTCTTTTTGTGGTGGCAAAGATTGGAAATGGAGGGGATATCCATCAATTGGGGAATGGCTGAACAAATTGTGGTATATGGATGTAATGGAATACTATTGTTCCATAAGAAATGGTGAGCAGGTAGATTTCAGAAAAATCTGGAAAGACTTGTATGAACTGATGCTGAGTGAAGTGAGCAGAACCAGAAGAACATTGTACACAGCAACAGCAACATTGTGCGACAGCCACCTTTGTTAGAGTTAGCCCTTCTAAGCAATGCAATGATCTAAGACAGGGGTGGGGAACCTATAGCCTTGAGGCCACATGTGGCCCTCTATGTCCTCAAGTGCAGCCCTTTGACTGAATCCAAACTTCACAGAACAAATCCTCTTAATAAAAGGATTTGTTCTGTAAAACTTGGACTCAGTCAGAAGGCTGCACCCGAGGACCTAGAAGGCCACACGTGACCTCGAGGCTGCAGGTTCCCTACTCCTGGTATAAGACAATGCCAAAAGACTCATGATGGAAAATTGCTGTCCACATCCAGAGAAACAGCTATGGAGTTTGAATGCAGATGGAAGCATGTTATTTTCTTTATTTTGTTGTTTTTTGTTTTTTCTTTCTCGTGTTTTTTCCCTCTTATTCTGATTCTTCTTTCACAATAGGACTAATGTGGAAATATGTTTAATATGATTGTATGTGTATACCCCATATCAGATTGCATGCCACCTTGAAGAGGGGGGAATGGAGGGAGGGGGGAAATTTAGAACTCAAAATCTTATAAAAGTGAATGTTGAAAAATGTTTTTAAAAAACTATTCTTCATCCTCACCATAGGCATACATACAATGTGGGCAGGGTATGTCTCTCCCTCTCTAATCTGCATTAGAATGTGAGCTCCTTGAGAGAAGGGACTGTCTTTTCTATTTGCACCTATTTGTATTTAGCCCAGTGCTTTGCACATAGTAAGCACTTTTAAAATGCTTCATTCCTTCCTTCATTCATTCTAATTCATTCTCTCCCTATCTAGTGGTTCTTTCCCTGTTGCCTATAAATATTCTCAAGCCTCCTGGACGCTGTAAAAATATTCACTAAACCACACCATCCAACCTCTCAACCTATCATTCTACATCTCTCCTCCCATTCACAGCCAAACTCCTGAGGGGGGAAAAATGTCTATACTTGATACCTCCACTTCCTCTTCTCTCAGTTTATTCTAAACTGTGCAATTTGGCTTCCTTCCTCATCATTCAACTGAAACTGCTCTCTCCAAAGTAACCAATGATTTCTTATTGCCATATTGAATGGCCTTTTCTCTAATCTCACCTTTCTTTACTGCTTAGCAATATTTGACGCTACTGATCACCTTTTGCGCCTGGATACCGCCACTCCTCCGGGTTTTTGTGACACCCTCTCTCTTAATTCTTCTCCTTGTCTCCTTCTTCTCCTCAGTCCCTTTTGCTATGTCTTCATCCATGTCACACCCACCAACTGTGTTTGCCCCCCAAGGATCTGACATAGGTCCTCTTCTTCTTTCTCTCTGTGCTATCTCGACGAGCTCGTCACCTCCTATGGGTTCAATTATCATCTCTATGCAGATGATTCCCAGATGTATATAGTCAATCCTAATCTCTCTCCTGAATACCAATCCTGTGTGTCCAACTGCTATTGATCATTTCAAACTGAAGGTCCTGAAGTGATTTCTTTTTTTTTTTTTAATTTTTTGGTTAGGCAATGGGGTTAAGTGACTTGCCCAGGGTCACACAGCTAGTAAGTCCTGAAATAATTTCAAATCCAGCATGTGTAAAGCAATACTGATTAACTTTCCCCAAAACCATGCCTCTTCAATGCCCCTATTTCTATTTTAAGGCACTATCATCCTTCTAGTCACCCAGGTTCATAACTTCAGTGTAATCCTCAGCCCATCTCTCTCCATCACCCCACTTACCCAATTAATTGCTAATCTTGTTGTTTCTACCTTTACAGCATCTCTCAAGTGTGTCCCTCTCTATTCTCCCAGGGGCACCCACCCTAATTCAGACCTTCATTACCTCTCACCTGGAACATTTTAAGAGCCTCCTAACTGGTTTTCCTGCCTCAAATCTCTATCTCCAGTCTATCCTCCAGATAGCTGCCTAATGATTTTCCTAAAATGCAGATCTGACTACATCATTTCCACAGTCAATAAACTCTGCCAGCCACCTATTACTTCTAGGATCATATAAAAACTCCTCTGTTTGGCATTTAAAACCCTTTTCAACCTAACCCCAAACTATTTATCTGGCTTATATATTAGTCCAAACACTCTAAGGTCCAGCCACACTGGTCTGTTCTTTGTCATCTCTGTGCCTTGGCAATGACTGTCCTTACTTGGAATACTCACTCTGCTGATTTCAAGCCTATTAGAATCCCTTTTTTCCCTTCAAGGCTCAGTTACTTTTTATATAAAGCCTTCTCTGATCCCCTTTCCCACTCCCCCCCCCCCCAAACCCTCCCCCAGCTGTTAATACCTTCCTTCCAATTACTTTGTATCTATGTGTATTTCTTTTATATATATTTAGATTTAGCATGAGCTTTGAGGACAGGGGCTGTTTCGTTATGGTCTTTGTACCTCCAGTTCCTAGCTCAGCGCCCAACACAGTAAGAACTTAATAAATGCTAAAAGATTCTGTAAAGACCTAGACATGAACTACATAAAGAATAAGATAAATAAAAAAGAACTGATAAATAAAAGTATGTATAGAATGGTTATACGTGTGTGTTTGTGTTTAATGGTAGTAATGGGGGCGAGGGCGGAAGGGAAAAAAGGAAAAAAAAAAGAAAGTCTCATAATAACTTTGTTATACATTTAAAAGGAATAGCAAGTTATACAGAATAGATTTGCAGTTTCATGAACATTTATCTTTTTTTCCTATTCTGCTATATTATAGAAATGCTTGTTTTATTTCTTAAGTTCAGAATAAAATTAATAAAAAAAAAAATTTAAACCTAGACATGAGCTAAATTCTAAGCTTCTTAGGTGAAGCAATAAGTGGCAACCAAGATGTAATCCAGTCCATACAAACCCAGAGCAGAAGGATGGTGCCATGGATTTCCAGGACAAGACCTCTTTCTCTGTACCCATTTCATGGAGCATCACTGTGACCCTTCCTATTAGACAGGAGGAGGTCAGCCAGAACAGTCAGCCCCAAATAGTGGAAAGAGTTGGAATCCAAAGGAACTGGCTTTAAGTTCAGATCTACCAATTAACAACATACGTTTACTAAGTACCTACTATTTGCCGGCCACCATTCCAAGTGCTGGGGATACAAAAACAAAGAATGAAACAATCCCTCCTTGAAAGAAGCTTACATTCTAATGAGGGAGACAACAAGTACATATGTAAGCACATATAAAATAAATATAAAAACAATCAATGCAAATAAATTCAAAGTAGCTAAATACAACGTAGTTTGGGAGGGAGGCAGTAGTGTTCTGGCAAATGTTCAGCAATCAGCTCTCTGGGGGGAAAATGTATGCAAGACACAATTTCAAATTTAATCTGCATTATTAACATTTTCTTCATCTCTTTCTTAAATCTCAAAAAAATCAACCAAACTACAAATCAAGTCCTGATGTGGAACATTTCTGAGGTGCAAATGCTCTCACTGAAAATTAAACAATTGACTCTCCAGATCTGTTTCAAGCTGGCTCCAGCCAGTGGGGGAAACAGGAAAGGCTTCAGGTAGAAGGTAGGGTTTGAGATGCATCTTGAAAGAAGAGAGGGATATAGCATGAAGCAGAAGTGAGGAGGAAGTGTATTCCCAGTGTGGGGGACAGCCATTGCAAAGGCATGGAAATGGGGGAATGATCATCACTTCTCAGAAACAGAGATGGCCAGTTTGGTTGGATCATGGATTGGAGAGTTTTGAAATCAGAATAAAGTCCAAGACTGGAAAGAGTAGGTTGCTCTACATCAAACTGAAGAGAGAAATGAGCAGAACCAAGAGAATATTGTATATAGTAACAGCATTGTTGTTTTAAGAACAACTTTGAGCAAATAAGTCATTTTGACTATCACAAATACCCAAATTAACTACAAAGGACGTATGAAGGAAGATGCTATTTGCATCAAGAGAAAGAACTGATAAATAGATGTATATATGGAATGATTTTTTAAAAGAATGTTAAAATTTTTCATTTGCAAAAAAAATTAAGAAAAAAAATAAAATAGAAAAGAAAGTAGGTTGTGAAGGACTTTAAATGACATATAAAGGAGTTTACATTTTATCCTAGAGGTGAAAGAGAGCCCGTGGAGTTGATTGAGGTGAAAGTAACTTGGTCAAATTGTGCTTAAGGAAAATTACTTTGGTAGCAGATGGAAGACAGGCTGGATTGGGGAGAGGTTTGAGCCTAGGGCACCAGTTAAAAAAACCATTGTAATAATCTAGGCTGAACTAAAGTGGTAGCTGTGTGAGTGGAGAGAATGGGTCCCATGCAAGAGATGCTGGGGAGGGGGCAGCCAGGTGGCACAGTGGATAGAACACTGGCCCTGGAGTCAGGAGGACCTGAATTCAAATCCGACCTCAGACACATAACACTTACTTGCTGTGTGACCCTGGGCAAGTCACTTAACCCCATTGCCTACCAAAAAAAAAAAAAAGAGAGAGAGAGAGATGCTGGGGAGGAAGAAATAGCAAGATTCTGAAACTCATTGAATATGTGAAGAAAGGAAGAGTGAACTGTTGAGGATAACCCAAAGTTATGAACAACAAAGCCTGGAAGGATGGTGGTACCTTGGACAAAAATAGGGAATTTTGGAAGAAAGGAGGGTTTGAGGGGAAAGATAATGAGTTCAGTTTGAGACATGCTAAGTACTAACTGTGTAAATCCAAGCAGATCATTTTATCTCTTGGAGACTAGGTTTCCTCATCTGTGAAATGGTGACAATAATATTCACTGCTGACCTCAAAGGGTTATTGTGAAGAACAAATGAGATAATGGCTAACAGTACAGAGAGGTGGGTGCCGTCCCCCCGATTTCTGATTGCCATTTCACAGGCAGTTGCCTCTTTGGTTCTCACTCCATCCACTGCCACTTAGCTTCATCTATGGCCATCTTTGTCCTTAAAGACTTTCTTAAATCTCTCTCCCATCACCCAGGTCTGCTCCCCCTTCCCTAATTCATTTCTGCATATGTCCTAAGCTACTTGGGGAATCTCTGGCATGGCAGCAGCTAGTGGTTTGTTTTTGTTTTTGTTGGGGGCGGCTTAGGCTTGAGACAATATTTAGAGGGTTTTTTTGGGGGGGGGGGTTGAGACTGGGTCTCTCATTTTTCCCAGACTCAAAGTGTAGCATCCACTCATAGTCTCAGTCTCACTATTAATTTACATGGAAGCTTTGGTCTGCCCTGCTTCCAATCTGGACCTATATTGCTCTCCACAACCCTCTTCTCTCCACCCTTCCCACCCCAGGGTTCACTATATTGGTACAAGACAGTATGGATACCTAAGGGGCTTTGCCCACTCCAGCTCAGATCTCTTGCACTCAAGCTATCCACTAGCCTCAGTTTCTCTGGTAGTAGGGATTATAGGCATGAACCAATACACTCACCAGCTAGTGTTCATTCATCCATTCCTCCATATTGCCCATTCTTTGCTGGTCTTCTCTTTCATATACAGCCACTCTCCCTGCACTTTTATTTCCCCCCACAATACATCTACTCTCCACACCTACCCGCATCCATATACTTGCCCATTCTTTTAAATCAACAAGTATTTGTTAAGAACTTAGTAGCATGACACTTACTAGCTGTGTGACTCTGGGCAAGTCACTTAACCCCAATTGCCTTACCAAAAAAAAAAAAAAAAAAACTTGGTATATGTCAGCAATGTGCCAAACCCCAGAGATATAAAGAAGGAGGAAAACATGGCCCTTGCCTTCAAGGAGCTTACACATGAAAACAAAACAATTCTGACTATTTGAGACATATACTGGTAAATATATACAGGCAACCTCACTGGGAAGGCACTAGCAGGGGTAGGGCCTGTGGAAGATCTGCAGAAATATGAATTTGAGCTGAGACAGTGGAAAAGGTACAGAGTCGGGGTATGGAGTGTGGTGTGTGAGGAAGAGCAGGAAGGACAGTCTCATTGGATTGTGGAGGGGAATCAAGTTTAAGAAAGCCTGGAAAGATCATAAAGGACCAGGTTGTGAAAGGCTTTGAATGCCAAGCAGAGGATTTGGTAGCTGATCCTGGAGGTAATAGGGAGCCACTGGAGTTTACTCAGTGGGGGAGTGACATGGTCAAACGCGTGCTTTAGGAAAGTCATTTAGGCAGCTGAATAGGAGGAGGTAATGAGGCGATACTTGAAGCTGGGAGACCAAGTCCAAGCTGCTGCAGTAGTATATTCTCATATATACCTCCCTGCGTAACTCCTCCCTCGTACATAACCATTCTCCATGTATATCTGTTTCCCCTCCAATGCCCATTCTTCATACATGTCTCTGCACCATCCCTCCATATGTTCACTGTCTACACCAGAGCTGGGACAGATGCCTCATCTGCTGTTTCTCTCTCTAATTCTGCAAACCACTGGACAGAAAAACCCCATTTTGATTACAGGAATGTGTAAAAGATGTCAGAGTCCCCCCTCCCCCAAAGTTCCAGACAATATTCCATCTTAAGTGACAGTGAATTACTGAGAAGTACTGAACTTTTTACAACTCTTCCATGAAACCGTAGAAACCCTCCTATCAAGTCTCTCTCTGGCTCTATGCAGCTGGCATAGAATAATTCCGCTGAGTCAGATGAAGCTGGTGGGTTACGTCCTTTGAATTTGTCTCTGGGGTCCAGGATTGGCCTATGAAGGAGAGGATAGAATAATCTGCACTACCATCATCATCATCAAATATTCATTGAGCATCCCTGTGGACTTGGCACCATCCTAGTTCCCCTTCTGCCCTCTTTCTGATCACCTCTTGACTTAGCCATATCTCACCAGCATTCCTGTCCTGTGCCACCCGGCACCCTCCCTTGACACTTCATCAGAACCATGAAATACTTAATCAAGGATTAGCCACTGAGGTTGCTGCAGGCTCCTCATCCTCTGAAAGAGAAGGAATGCTCAGAAAGTGTAATTAGGGCATTGGAGATGGGGAGCTGAGAGGGGCATGTGTGAAAAGAAAGGCCTAGTCAGAATCTTTTGTCAAATCAGGCAAATGAAAGGAGGTCATTTCACCCATGCCCCAGATGGAGGGTAGCCGAGCATCTGGCCCAACTCAGACAGCTGGGATTGAGTTGTGATGGGGCGCTCACACCCTAGAATCACAGAATGTTAGGGAATGAGAGCTCACCTAGTCACCCTCTTATTTCACATATGAGGAAACTGAGGCACATCAAGGATAAAGTATCTTGTCCAAGGACATATAGCTAGTAGATGGTAAAGTTGGGATTCAAACTCAGGTCTTCTGACTCCAAATCAAAGACTCTTTCCACTGTATCAGACTATGAGAGAGAGAGGAAGAGAGAGACAGAGACAGAGAGGGATAGATATCAAGACAGAGAGACACAGAGACAGACACAGAGATACAAAGAAATAGATATGCAGAGAGACATGTATAGAGACACTGAGCTGTATATAAAGACAAAGAAAGAGTGATAGAGAGAAAAAGAAAGATGGAGGAGAGGGAGAAAAGAGAGGGGGAAAGAGAGAGAAAGAGAGAGCAAGAGAGAGCACAAGCACTCATTTATTAAGTATTTACTATTAGTCAAGCACTGTACTAAGCATTTTTGATACAAATTCAGGTAAGACAATACAGGCTCTCAGGGAACTTTCAGTCTAATGAGGGAAAACAATGCATAAAGGTGTGCTAGAAAAGGGGAGAGGGCATTACCTAGGAGCAGGCTTGGAAATGTGGTCAAGACCTGAATCCTAAGTTTCTAGTAGGGAAGTAGAAGTTTATAGAGGCTGGAATGAAAGCCAGATCAGAGACAGCATGGTCTGCAGATGGCTGGGAAGTGCCATTGTTGTTGTTCAGTCATTTTTAAGTTGTGTCAGACTCTTCATGACCCCATTCGGGGTTTTCTTGGCAAAGATCCTGGAGCGGTTTGCCATTTCCTTCTCCAGCTCGTTTTACAGGAGAGGAAACTGAGACAAACAGGGCCACACAGTTAGTAAATGTCTGAGGCTAGATTTGAACTCATGAAGGTGAGTCTTCCTGACTCCAGGCCTGGGCCACCTGTCTGACCATCAGAAAGTGACATTTCTACATAATGAGGAGGGCCCTGATCACAAACTATGAGCTCTTCCTACCACAGGACAGAGAAGCTTCTTTCCACTAGTGTCTTTGGTGCATATAAACCATGGTAAAAGAAGATCATGTACTCTGTCTCTTTCTTTATATCTCTATTTTGTGTCATCTGTTGCTCTGAGCCTCAGTTTCCCTAATGCACCAAATATAAAATGTTAGGATTGGAAAAGATGATCTCTAAGGTCCCTAGCAGCTCTAACATTCTGTGACTCTCCATCTTTTTCTTTCTCTCTAGCTCTGATTTAACTTTCCATATCTGTTTCTTTATCTCATTCTCTCTCTGCCTCAATTTCTAATTCTCTGCCATCTGTATATGTGTCTTTCTCCCTCTCTCTTTCTCTCCCTCTCTGCAATTCTCTTTCTCTGTCTCTCTCTCTGTCTCTCTCTCCCTCTCCCTCTCTTTCTCTGTGTCTGTGTGTGTCTGTCTTTATCCTATTCTTTCATTCCATACTTAAGTCTAGGGAATGAAAGAAACGATTTCCATCCTGGCTATGTGTGAAATAAACCCCTGACACATCAATTCCTATGACAACTCTTCTGATTATTTCTGAACTGCTAATCCTTCCCTTTGTCCACCAAGACCTTGCTTGGACTTGGACTAGGAGAGAGGAAAAAATAGTCATTAGACAGTGAGCACTAGGCCTAGTAAATGATTTGGCTATTTATATTCATGAGGGCAGTTAGGTGTTGAAGTGGATAGAATACTAGGCCTGGAGTCAGGAAGACTCATCTTCCTGAGTTTAAATCTGGCCTCAGATGCTGACTAGCTGTGTGACCCTGGGCAAGTTACTCAATCCTGTTTGCCTCAGTTTCCTTATCTGTAAAATGAGCTAGAGAAGGAAATGACAAAACACTCCAGTATCTTTGCCAAGAAAACCCCAAATGGGGTCCCCAAGAGTCAGACATGACTGAAAAATGCCTGAACAACAACATTTAACTCATAGAATGCTAGAGCTTAAAGGGACTTTCTGGGAGGTTTGTGTACTATAAAGCTCTCCCATATCGCCAGGAAGAAAAGCACTCATCATCTGAAATTTAGGCTGTCTCTGATAATCCAGAGAGGCACATAGAGAAAGAGACAGAGATGCATAAAATCAGGAAGAGGAAAAAAAGCAAAGAGACACAGAGGAGAGACAATGAGATAGAGAGATAGAGGAACACTGAAATAGATAAAGAAAAGGGGAAAGGCAGACAGGGAAATAGACACCGAGAGAGAAATGTGATGGGAGCGGGGAGAGGGGTGCAGAGACGCATGAAGGACACAGAGAAACAGAAAAGGGGAAAGAAGACCAAAATCAAAGTCTTAAATAAAGACTCATTCATCCTGTGCCCAAAAAAATCCCTGATCCTCCACTGAAACATTCAGCACAATAATGACGTGCCAGGTAAGCTGGGATATAACAGAAGAAAGGGCCCCAAAAGAGATCTAAGGGAAGACTGAATCATAATTGTTTTAAGCCAGAAGACCTGGATTCAGATCCTGCCTCTGACACTTAGTGCATGTGAGACTTTTGGCAATTCATTTAACCCCTCTGGGTCTTAGTTTCCTCATCTACAAAATGAGAGTAGATGGCCGCTAAAATCCTTTCCAGTTCTAAATCCATGGCAGTAAATGTGTGCTCCTATGGGCTCATCTCCAAGTCCAGTGTTCCTTCTTCCATATCCGTATCTGTACATGGAGGGGCCGTCTCCAGTCATCCAGATCTATATCTTGCCGCTGGACCCAGATGGCTCCAGAGGAGAAAGTGAGGCTGGTGACCTTGCACAGCCCTCCCTCACTTATATCCAAGTCACTCACATGTCATGGTATCACCTCCCTGATGTCACGGTCCTCTTGGAGAACGAAGGACAGACAACAACAACAATGACAACAACACATGGAAATCTGCCATATTCTCCATCTTCACTGAAAACCAAAGGCTTACGATGGAGCAAGAGGTCAGGTTAGACATGTAGAAGAAGCTCAGGGTTCGAGACTGGATGAACAAGTTTGGCTGCAGTCCTCTGTCAAGGCAGAGAGGATACAAAATTCTCCTGAGGGAAGGAACCCTGCTTTGAAACTGGAAATCTCACAGCCTTGAGAGCTCTCTTCTTCCTTTTTAAAGCAGACACATGGGATCAGAGCATGAGGAAGACTGCATGTTAATTTCCCTAGTCCTGCTGGTGCCTCACACACCAGATTGGCCATGACAGGTACATGGTTTAAATACCCATGGTAAGTGCTGCTCTCAGAACCCTCCAGGCAAGTTCTGCTAAGGCGATGGCCTCTCAGGAGCCTTTGCACCGTTGTCCCTTGTGTCTGGGAGGCCTTGAGATCAACTTCCTCCCACTGGTTTTTCTTTTATTTTTTGGTCACCAGTATTCAGCAAAATGCATCACCTATATCCTAATAGAACATGCCGTGACTGTCTCATGTTTTTCTTTGTCTCCAGCACCTAGGCTAATGCCTGTCTATATTAAGTGGTTAATAAATTCAGCCTGATTGACTGATACTTTAATTTCATGATACTAACCACACTTAACCAACGGTCCAGCCAATGGTGTGAATTATGATCAAGGTCTCAGAGAAAAAGTGCTGACCCAAATATCAAGGTCATGAGAACACATGTTTACTCTCACATGTTTAGAGTTGGAAGGTCCTTTGAGGCCATTTAGTTCAACTCTCTCATTTTATTGATGAGGATAATTAGACCCCAAAGAAGTTAAACAACTGCCCCAAAAATCACACAGAGAGTAAGGAAAAAGACTCATGATTTGAACCTAGGACTTGTGACTCTAAAATCGTTCCTCCTTTTTCCTCACTATGGGCTATGGTCATATTTTTAGCACTGAATCACTGCGTCTCCTATGACCAAGTCACTTAACACCTGTGGACTCTAGTTTCCCCATTTGTCAAATGAAAATAAAAATCTCCACCCTACCTATCTCCCAGGTATGGGTGGGGCAGAAAATAAAGGAGGTTCCCAGAAGGAATGAGTGGGCTTGTTGCCCCCCATTATATGTTTGTAAGAGTCCAGTTCCTTATCTGTGGGCTGGGTAAACTGGCCTGAGTGCTAGATCTCCACTAGCCAACATTGTTGCTGTGGAATATATCTGGCTCAGCAGATCAAGGCCTCTCCACCAAGAAGACACAAATTCTTTTCCAGAGACTCTCTTTGACAAGTCGAACTTTGCCATGTTGTCAAGTATTTCCATTGTCAGCACTTGCCGGAGTTGAAAGTTTCTCCACTTCTGTGGCAAGCAGCTTCAGCAGGCTGGAGAATGTCTATTTTACCCTCCCTCTAATGAATCCCATCTTCCTCGCCCAGCCACTGATGGTTATTGATTCCATCTTGACACCTTGGTTTGTTTTCTGCTGGCTTCTGCCTTCCCTTCATCTTGCTGGAGCTGTTTCTCCTCTCTTATCTGTAATTTCCTCTCTTGTTACTGCTGCCTCCTTCTCTCTGCCCCGTGCTGTAGTGATGCGAGGTTTTGTATTAACTCAGCAGGGCCATTTCATCAACCCTTCCCTGATGGGGTTAGTTTGGGTAGTGGCCGTGTCTGGGCAGGCAATGATGGAATGAGGAGGAGGAGGAGAAAAGGAGAGGGGAGAGGGGAGAGGAGGGGAGGGAGCCAGGCTCTCTCCCAGGCTGACAAGCCTAGCTCTTTTGTAACCCCTAGGATCTTCTGCACAGCCTTTCAGTGAACCCAGAGGATGGAAAAAAAGAGGGAGATAACAGTGGATAAAGAGCCAGCAAGAATCATGGCCTGGGTTCTAAAATATACCAATTCTGTTGGATTCTAGGTTGCTGACTAGTGGGTACTCTAGGTCTTCTGGAGTTCTACAATGCAGGACCATTCATCTAAACGTGCACTTATTAAGCATCCACTATGTGCCAGGCAGGGCAGAAGTGTGGTGCAGTGAACAAAACATCGGGCCTGGAGTCAGAAAGATCCAAGTTCAAATCCAGCCTCAGACACTTACTAGATGTGTAACCCTGAGCAAGTCACTTAACCCCTATTTGCCTCAGTTGCTTATCTGTAAAATGGGGACACACTGGAGAAGGAAATGGCAAACAAAACCCCATGGACAAAAGCCCGTGAAATCACATAGAGTCAGAGATGACAGAATGACTGAACAACAACAACACGGTCTCTCCCCCATCTAAACCAATTTCCTTAGAAAGAGTGCTAGGTTTAGGGGCAGCTAGGTGGCACAGTGGATAGAGCACCAGCCCTAAAGTCAGGAGGACCTGAGTTCAAATCTGGCCTCAGACCAAACACTTGACACTTACTAGCTGTGTAACCCTGGGCAAGTCACTTAACCCCAGTTGCCTAAAAGAAAAAAAGATGTGGAAAAAAAAAGAGTGCTAGGTTTGGAATCAAAGCACCCGAATTCAAACTCCAGCTCTGCCATTTAGCTCTGTGGACTCTTCCAGTTCTCTATCTATGAACATTTTCAATGGTTTCATGATCTCATTGATATATGGTTCAGATCACAACCTATTCACAATTTACTGATAAGCATCATAGTGTATACAGCATTAGGCTCAGACTCAAGAAAACCTAGGTTCAAATACTGTCTTAGACTTTTTTTTCTTTTTTTTTTTAGGCAATTGGGGTTAAGTGACCTGCCCAGGGTCACACAGCTAGTAAGTATCAAGTGTTTGGTCTGAGGCCGGATTTGAACTCAGGTCCTCCTGACTTCAGGGCCGGTGCTCTATCCACTGTGCCACCTAGCTACCCCCTGTCTTAGACTTCTACATTCAGTGCAACCTTAGGCAAGGCTCTTAAATTCTCTGGGACTCAGTTTCCTCATTTGTAAAATGAAGGAGTTGAAATTTACCCCTAAGGTCCCTTCAAGCTCAGCACCCATGTCTCTTCATCCTATGCTACTCTTGTCTTCTGTTAAATCCTCGATGCCATTTCCATGGCTCTCTCTTGGCTTTTTAGTATTCGTAAGTTGTGGCACTCTGGCTGTCCTTTAAAAAGAGTGGCAGATTTGGAGACAAAAGGCCTCGGTTTAGGTCCCAACTCTGTCACTTATTAACCTTTGGTCAAGTCACTTAACTTCTTTGGTCAAATCTGAGAAACAAAGTATCAGGACTAGGTGACTTCTGACCCTTTTAGCTTTAATTCTGTGATCTTATCCTGTTATTCCCCACCTCTGATACCCCAGCCCTCCATACAGATAAGGGCTAAAAGGTAAGGTGAGTAAGGGATATAGCAAGACCAACCACAAGAGCCATCCTCACAGAGGAGGTGAGACAAACCAAGAGGAGACATTGGAAGACAAGGAGAAAGGACCCATCAAGGAAAGGTTTCTTCCCAAGATTCCTTTCCTTGAGAAGATTCTAGGACTGAGATCCTCAGGGTATCCTCTTCCCTTTCTTACTCACTCACTGGAAGCAATAAAGCATCAGGAAAATGAGCAGAGGAAATCTAAGGCTAAGAGGACCTCCAGAATCTTAAGACTCCATTCTTTATCCCACCCCATCCCAATCAGATGCTGCCCATTACTTTCAGATTTCTCTGACACAAATATACCTCTCTCAGTGCCCCACAGTCACCCAGGTAGCTACTACCTGGTCCCAGTGCCCCTCACAACCAAATCCATGACACAAATGTGCTTGGAGTGACCACAGTGGTGGACCAGGTATTGAAAAGTAGAAGAGCTCCTTCTTGGACTGGATATATTTCAGGCATTAGATTGTTTGCAACTGCTCAGTTGAAAGTGGGTTAAAATGCCCAGTGATTCCCTGGGGTTAAAGGTTAATACCTGGGATGGGTGGCAAGGGGATAACTACCAGGAGTGAGGTTGGGAGCATAGTCCCAGCATGTGCTCTGGAGCCTGTGGCTCAGCCCTGCCTGTTCCCCCACATTGCCTTCACCCACTAAGCTCCCCTCCCACCTGGCTTTGAGCTCAGCTGCCCGCTAGTTGACTGGCATACCCAGTGTCAGAAGAGAAGCAATTCAGCAATTCTTTCCCATTGCTATTTAAGCTCACAGTTCTGCTGGAGCATTAATATTCCATACATTAACAAATGCAGCATCACAGAGACCAGAGCCCTGTGTGATCCCCACAGCAGCCTGAGTGATCAAGCATGAGCCTGGAGGAGACAAAGGAAACCATTCCCTGTGACCAGAATAAGGGACCAGAAGGGATCAGCAGCATTTGACTTCAAAAGCAAGGTTGAGTGCAAGGCTAAGTTCCTCCCCCCACCTCAGCCTTATACCCTAGAGAGCAAGAAGGGAAGAAATAAGCATTAATGAAGCAGCTACTATGGGCCATACACTGTGCTAAGAACTTTACAAATAGTATCTCATCTCAAACCTGAAGTAGTAGGTGCTTTTATTATCCTCATTTTACAGTTGAGGAAACTGAGTCAGAAAGAAGTAAAATGATTTGTCCAGAGTCACACAGCTAGTAAGTATCTGAGGCTGGATTTGAACTTAGTTCTTCTCTATTCCAGGTCAAGAACTCTACCCACTGCATCACCTAGCTGCCTCGAGAGGGAGAGGCTGAGCAAAATTGTACAGTGCCCTACTCACCTCAAAATGGGTGGGTGGGCCATCAAGGGTGGTGCCTCTCTTCTCTTTCCTACTTGTAGCAACTAATCTACCCCTTTTGTGATCAGTTAGGAAGTGGGGTGTAAGTGTGGGGGAAGAATCAGCACAAGTCATCTTGACCTCTGTCTTGCCACTGGACTCCCAATGACTCTGGAGGAGAGAGTGAGACTGATGACTTTGCACAGACCTGCCACACTTAAATCCAGTTCACTGCAAGTCAAGACATCACCCTCCTGATGTCATTGGTCCTCTTCGAGAATGATGGACAAACAATAGACTCCAGCAACAACAAACCACAAGGAAGTGAGGAAAGATGATTAGAAAGTTTAGAGATCTCATTCTGTCAGGATTTGAGCAGGACCTAGAGATGCCCAAGAAGCCTATTGCAAGGTGACAATCTCTGCCAGCCAGTGAGGAAAGCATTGGCTCAGGAGAGTGGAATGTAAGCACCTTGAGGGCAAGGGCTCTCTCACTTTTGTATTTGTATCCGTAGTGCCTAACACAATGCCTGGAACATATTAGACACTGAATAAGTGTTTGTTGATAGACTGATGGATTGGAGACAGACAACCTCCTTTCAAAATCTGAGATCAGCTGTTTACTTGCTAGATGACCTCAGACCAATCTCTTCATCTCTCTAAGCTTTAGCTTTCTTATCTGTCAAATGCAGAGTTGGACTGGGTGATCTCTCATCCTAAGCTCTGACTCCTATAATTTCTCTCCGGGGTTAAGGGCTTGGAAGAATGTTTTTACCCAAGCAACTGAGGACTTGAAACACTTTACACCATGTGCAAAACCCCCATGTACAAAGTGCCCTGAAACAGAGGGGTCTTCAGCTAAGCAGCGAGGGGCCGAGGGGGCACACCTTTCATTCTGTGTCCAGTGTCATTAGTCACCCCCATTCACACATCACTCATAAAGACCCTGCTCACACATCACTGATCAAGACCATTTATCCAAGGGTTTTCCTAACCTTTTTCTACTATGACTCCCAACACCTTGTAACAACATCAGTGATGTAAATAATTCCTCTATCACTTCACACGCACACACACACACACACACACACACACACACACACACATACATTCTGCCTATAGCCTGGGCTGCCTACCCTTTACCCTGTTCTTCATACCTTGGTTCTAGAAAATGGTGAGCATGGAATGACAAAAGATAGGATGAAGGTGAAGGTATCCCGCAACCCAGAATACAGAATGTCTCTTTTCCTCCCTAATGAAGATAAAATCCAGCTTCCAAGGAGGACACTGAATGGATATAAATGAGCCAGCCAAGTTATCAGATGACTGTTTCTTTCCAGGATCTCAAGTCAATGGGGCATGGATCACTGCCACTGGTGATATCAAATCAGCAGTCCCTGGAAAGGGCAGAGAGAACCTTCCTTAACATCTTCTCAAGAGATTGACTGCCTTGTAAGTATCCATGCTCCCATGAGAATTGTATAAGCACATATGTTCATGTTAGACTGACCTTATAGTGCATCCAGCCTAGGGTTGTGTCTCTGACAGGGGTACATGTAAAGTATCATGTTGTACAAGAGGGGGTTGACCCCCACAATGATGATGTCTCTAAATTTTAGCTATGAACTCTAAATACCCTCAGATATCCTGAAGTAATTTTAATTTCCCATAAGAATGAGGGAAGTGATTACCCCTACTGAACTTTTTGATAATCAGACCATATCTCAGGAATTGTGCTCAGTTCTGGGCACAATATTTTTTAAAAAAATGTATTGACAATAAGTCAATTGATGATATGAGGCTGAGGGCATAACCATTTGGCAATGGGCCTTGAGATTGTAACATATGAAGAAATTGCAGATACTTAATCCAGAGAAAAAAAGGTTTATGGAAAGGGAACCAGCATTTATTTAGTGCCTACTACATACCAAGCACTATGCTAAACACTTAACAAATATCTTATATGATCTTCACAACAACCTTTGGGAGTTGAGTACTATTATCACCACTCTCCAGAGGAGGAAACTGAGACAGACAAAGATTAAGTGACTTACCCAAGGTCACACAGCTAGGAAGTGCCTGGGATCAGATTTGAACTGAGGTCTTCCTTTCTCCTGGCCCAGTGCTCTAGCCACTGAGAGACATAACTGCCTCAAAAGCAAAGAACAATAGCTATATTGACATCCTGGTCCTCCAACTCTCAATTCAATGTTCCTTCCCACTCACCAAATTACATCTCTACAGTCCATCTACCACCTCATCCCCTTTCTCCACCCCCCCCACCCTCCACCCAGAAGAATGAGATCACTAGTTTATCTCACTATTTTCCATAAGCTTCACATTTTCCTATTAGAGTGTAAGCTCCACATATGCAGGGATTATTTCTCATGGATCTCTGTGTTTCCCCCAGTGTCCAGCACAGTGTATCACAATTGCGGCCACTCAGTGAGTGTTTGTTGTATGTCAAATGAATTCCATTAATTGCCATTCTGATGCACAGCCAAGTCTCCTTTCATGGCTTCCTCATGGGTGCATTCATTCCCCAAAGACCCCTTGCTCAGCATCTCTCTTATTTACTTTCTCTGGTTTCATTTCTTTTACTGATGTTTACTCCACATTTTATTTACCCTTTTTCAATCTGGTTCATTACTATTGTGTTCAGGCCACATTTGTTTTGCTAGCTCTGCACCCTTCTCAAGGAATTTACTACTGGTGGCATAGAGGTTTTTTAAAAATTATTTTTATTTATTTATCTTTCTTTTTTTTTGGACAACCTTTTTGCTTACACCATCTGCCCAGAATAAGCTCAGTTGACTGGGAAGAGATCTCTAAGAAATTCCTACTCTGGCAAGACATTGCGACATCAGCTTGGAAGGACTGTTGAGATGGAAGGCCCAAGGGCAGGGGTGCCAGTGCCCACTGTACTGGGGGAACCAGTAAATGGTTCTTGCAAACAAGGGAACATTCTGTAACTGTGCATCAAACTAGGGAGTTCAAGCTTAGGGAGTAGGGAGCATGAGGGAAGGGAGGCAGCAAGTTCAATCTAGGTCAAGAGATGACATAAGGCTTCTCTACAGCACCAAAGGGTGGAGCTGGGATGGGGAACAGAGAGGGAGACAACTAGCAATCAGAGCCCCAAGTGGAGGCAAAATCTATAACTGCCAAGAATTTCCAAAAGAGGACAGAGCTGTCCCGACAGAGGCTCTCCAAGAAGCAGTGCTGTTACATGGTAGTTAGACACTCAGCAGCCAGACTCACCCTTGCCCTAACTTTAAAAGGATTCTCTGTTATGCATGTGACAGCTTCTTTCTCATTAAACTCTCTCTACTCGTGCATGAGGAAAGATCTTTTAAACACTATATCTCAGACAGGAATCTAAGGAAAGATTAATCTGAGAGCCCTTATTCCTCAGAAGTCTCCAACTCAATAATGGCTCAAACTAACCCAGGACCAGGCATCAGTTCCTTCTGTCCCTTTACTGATTGTTGTTGTTTGGTTGTTTTGATCATGTCTGACTCTCTGTGACCCCATTTGGGGTTTTCTTGGCAAAGATGCTAGAGTAGTTTGCCATTTCCTTCTCCAGCTCACTTTACAGATGAGGAAACTGAGACAAACAGGATTACGTGACTTGCCAAGGGTCCCATTGCTAATAAGTGACTAAGGTCAAATTTGAACTCAGGAAGATGAGTCTCCCTGACTTCAGGTCCAACACTCTATCCACTGCACCACCTAGCTGCTCCTCCCCTCACGAATACACACATACTATCCAGGCCCTTCAAGGGAATCTTGTCTCCTGGGAACCAAGGTGGATAGGGCATGGCTACTAGCAAAGAGCAGGCAAGATATGTGACTGATACGATTTGTGATATGATATGCATGGGAAACAAAGGTTCATCACCTTTGATGATAACATCCCTCAACAGGACAAGCCCTACAAAGCCATACACACCGTCAAGTTTCTCCTCTGAGGAAACCCTTTAACACTTATTCATCCGATATGCATTTGTTAGGTTTTATTCTGGGCCAGGAACTGTACTAGACACTAGGGATACAGAGAAGAACAAAAAGTCACTGCCCACAAAGAGCTTGCATTCTGCTGAGGGCAAGGACTGGGGTAGAACTGCACACAGGTAAGCAAATACCTGTAAATATCTGTAAAGAGGAAGCAATGTGGAATGAAGAGGCTCCTAACAAATGGGAGCATCAGGAAAGTCCTCAGGCAGGTGGTGGCACTTGAGATGAGGCTCGGGGGGAGGGGAGGGCAAAGAATAAACAAAAATCAGAAGCCCTGCTGGGTCTTATTGTTAGACAGACTTAGTTATGGGTGCCCAGCACCACTCTGGACACAACTCGATCCTGCTCTAGGGATAAGATGTGGAAGCTAGCATGTTGATGTCATTCAGATGGGAAATTCCGGACTGATCTTGATATCGTAGGTTCGTCATCCTTGGTTCCCCCACACAGTATGTACTTCAGGAAGAGGATGGGGCGCTATGAACTCTACTGACACTCACACCTGCGGACATGCACACAACGATGACCCCGGATCATGGCTTCTGTCGCTGATACCACTATCACCCAAAACCTGCTGACCTCTCCATTTCTTCCTTAGTATTCACTCTTAGTGCGATGCCCAACAAATAATCTGTTCTCTTCTCATGAGAATTAACATACTCTCTGCTCACCCCTCTGTGCTCCCAAAACACTGACCAGACTCCATAGCTCGCAGGATCTAGGCAGGAGCTTCTTTTTATTCTCTTACATCTCTAAATGATACAGTGGGAGGACCTAGGCTTGCTGCTTCCCCTCACCTCAGCTGCTTCCAGCATTGATGGGGATATTCAAAAGGAGCTTCTTCCCTGTTGTGCATGGCAGAAGTTGTACTCGGTTTTCATCTCCCAGGCCCACAGCGTCCTAATTTCCTGATAGGGCAGCATCAAGATAATTATAACTAATTATAGTGACAATTATAGTGATAATTACAGTGACCACTAGATTGTATTGCTACCTAGACACACGGAGCTTTAACCCTGCCTGAGTAGAATAGTGGAGGTAGTTTATTTGCTTGTAGTCTTCAGATAGCTATACCCACATTTATATGATTGCAGCTATAGTAGTATCTATATCTGTATCCATATTCATATCTATATACATATCCATACCCATATCCATATACATATCAGGATCTATATCTATCCCTATATTTCTATTTAGATCAGCTATACCTATATCTATCTATGCACACACTTATCTATAATGTGCATGTATAGGCAAGTGGTAGCACAATGGAGAGAGTGCTGGACTTGGAGTCAGGAAGCTGCTGTCATTCAGTTGTGTGCAACTATTCATGACCCCATTTGGGGTTTTCTTGGCAAATATACTGGAGTGGTTTGCCATTTCCTTCTCCAGCTCATTTTACAGGTGAGGAAACTGAAGCAAACAGGGTTGAGTATATATATGTATGTATTATATATATTATATATATATACACACACACACACACATATGTATGTATGTATGTGTGTTTATATGTTGTTCAGTCTATATGTGTGTATGTGTATATATGTATACACACATATATGTTGTTGTTGAGTCATTTCATTCTTGTCTGACTCTTTGTGACCCCATTTGGGGTTTTCATGGCAAAATTACTGGAGTGTTTTGCCATTTCCTTCTTCAGCTTGTTTTACAGAGAAGGAAACTTGAGACAAACCGGGTTAAGTGACTTGCCCAGGGTCACACAGCTAGTAAGTGTCTGGGGTCAGATTTGAACTTAGGAAAAGGAGTCTACTTTCCCCTCAAACCCTCTCTTCCTCTCAACTTTGCTATTAAAATCAAGCACACCACTATCCTCCCAGTCACCCAGGCTCAAGTACTCTATCTGCTGTGCCACTGAGCTGCCTCTCCCCCAACCCCCTACAAAAACAACAACAACAACAACAACAACAACAACAACAACAACAACAATGGGAAACAGGCCAATTGCAACCCAGAGGCAGGGCAACTGAGCCAACATTCTGGGAAAGACTGGGATCAAAGTTGGGGAGAAACTTGCCCCAGAACCTAGGATAACAGGAGTCACCAGGCAGCCTACAGTAGCCCCCTGGTATTCTCCAGCCTTGTCTCATTTTGCCACCAGTGGCCAGAGAGCTGCTCCATACACACACACACACACACACACACACACACACACAATTTATTTTTTGTATTTATATATATTATAAAAATATTTATATATTATTGTATTTTTTGTATTTGTATTCTCAGCACCTAGAACAATGGTTGTCTGTCACATAGTAGATACTTAATAAATGCTTGATTGATTGATCAGTTGGTTGGCATTGAGGGAGGTGGGATACCTCAATAGTGATATTATCTGATGACAAAAATGTGAGGAATTTCATCCCTATCAAATCTTCCTAGTATAGGCAAATGAAAAAAAATTGGCATTTTTAAAAGTTCTTTGGGAAAGGGGCGTCCCCTACTGACCCCTAGCCACCTGTCCCAACTTTGGGTGATTTCTAGACTCAGCAATATAATTCATATTAGCAATACCAGACTGGTTTTTATGTTAGAAATTCATCATCACTTGCTCATCCATACATCAGTATATGCTCTGTGAGGATTCACACAACATTACACCTTCTGCTTCCATTCCTTTGCAGAGGCTATCCCCCATGCCCTGAGCCAGAAGGAGGGATGATGTTAACATTATCAGATGGCCTCAACTGCACAAGGAAACCAAGTAGTATGTACAGTTCATAAAGAGGTATGCAAACCATGTCTCCACTTTACAGCTATATAAATAGAGGCCACCAAAGCAAAAATGATACTTCCTCCACACTTTCCATTGGGGAAATAAGCTCACTATGCAGGAACCCTGGCTCCCAGCATCCCACTTGCCTTTCTATCCAGTTTTCTCCTGCTTATCTCCTGTAGCACTTGAATAAAGATGGATCCATTTAAGAAGAAATAATTAGAGTCTGGATATCCCCTCCTGACAGAAAACCCTTTCTGACCTCTTCGCCTTTGTGTTGCCACAGATGTTGAGCTTCTGCCGTTTCATCACTCAAGACCTATCTTTGCAATTTGAAATCCATTCACTCTGGTAAATAGGAGATGGAAGGCTAAAGGGAGTAGTTGGGGGTGAGGGAGGAGGAATTGGAGAGGTAGTTATGGGATGAAGAGGAAAAACACTTCAATACAGCTGGTTGAGCAGCATTTTTTAAAATCTTTATTCAGAGTGCCTAAAAGAGCTTTCTGTTGATGATCAAGGAAAGGACCATTCTCCCAAATTTTTCCCAGCTTTCCTCAGCAGGAATGTGACTCCTCTTCATATGGGGGAGGAGGGAAGAGGGTAAGAGAGTCTGGGAATTTTCTATATCAATGTCTATTATCTTGGTTTGAAGACTCACTGATCATTTCCTGGATTAGCTTCAAGCCAATATCAAGTGCTTTGAAGGAATCACCTTGATCTTGGAAATAGCACCAGAATAGGATGTGGAAGAAGAAGAGAGTGGCCCAGACCCTGCAAAATTGGTGCAGGTGAAGTAGTTTGTCTGAACTATCATTCCTTTATTCTGCTTATGATTATAAAGTCCAAAATGAGGAGGTGCTGCAACTGAGGTAGCAGCAGTTAATGTTCCCCAAAGAATCTGTTCTACACTAGTAAGTGACTGTCCTTTCCCCTTCCTCTCTATACCATTCCAAACAAATGCCCCTGAAGGGAGGCAGTCCAGTGTAAAAGTCATTGGAATAATAGAACCCGGGTTGCATCCCTGTAGCTACTGAGGACTGTGAAGCAGTGTCTCAGAATATCAATCTGGAGATCATAGATTTTGAAATCATCAAGTCCAATTTTCATTTTACGGGTGAGTAAAATGAGGGCCAGAGAAGTGAGATCACTTGCTCAAGGTCAAGGAGGTAGCAATGTTGTGCCCAGATCTTTGGACTTCAAAAATGTTTTTTGTTCACCATGGACAGCTCCCTATGAGAGGGGTAGGGATATCCTCATAGCATAAGATCAGAAAAGGCAAGAAAAAAGTGGCAAGAGGGGAGGGAGACACTTAGAGACCACTGTACAACTCTGCTAAAGCCATACTCTGAGAAGAAGAAGAAAAAAAAAGGTTTTTAGGGATTATCACCTCTTTCTTAATACGGTAGTGAGGATGAGATAGATGTATCTTCTATCTCCCTCAATGAAATAGAAGCTATCTTAGAACAGGAGAAATGTTTTTTCTTGTAGATTCCTGTGCCCTCCTAAAAGGCTCTTTAAAATGAAATGTAATTAGTGAGTGAGTGAGTGAGTGAATGAATGAATGAATGAAGAGGATGACTGAACACCTAAAAAAACTAGAGTAAGAAGCCTAGAGTCTTGGCTCTCAAACCTTTAGGCATGAAGCCAAATCACTCAGAGTCATTGTCAAATAGCACTTGAATCACCTACCCTCCACATCCCTGTGAACCACATCCCTTCCACAATCTACTCTAGTCCTCAGCTCCCCAATGAGCAGCAAGTGTCATGAGATACCAAGCCAGAAGGCTAAGATGTGATAATTCATCCTCAACTTCTGTTGAAACTGTAGCAAATTAGCTCATTTTGTGTTCTTATTTCATGGAATTAGACTTAAAACATATAGTTTTAGTAGGCAGGAATGGGTAGCATAGGTTTAGGATTAGGGAAGAATTTTCTAATAATAATAGCTGACATAACGCTTTAAAATTTACAAAGGCCTTTGCATATATTATCTCACTCGAACCTCACAGTTACCCTGTGAAACAGTACAGCAGGTATTATTTCCCTCCATTTTAGAAAGCTGAGCCAGAGAGACTAAGTAATTTGTTTGTGGTGTCACAAATAATGTCAAAGGTAAAATCTGAAAATCTGAACCCAGGTCTTCCTGACTTCTTTGAGCACTTTATCCACTATGACATGCAAGGATGAGAACTGTCTGAAAAAAAAAAAGGAATGAGTTGTCTTTAAGGTGGTGAGCACTCATCACTAGAAGTGCTCAATCAAAGGCTAAATGGACATTTTTAGGGATATTTCAGAGGATTACTGCAAAGGGTGAGGAAAGGAATAGACTATATAAGCCCCAGAGGGGTCTTAAAACTTGAGATTTATTTATTTGACTCTGTGATTCTCTAGCTCTAGATATGAACCCACAAAAGATCCTAGATGGAAAGATTTTTGTTTTTGTTTTCTTGAAAGGCTCACACCACGAACCCTCTGGTGAGGATCAGAACACTCAAAGATCAGCAGCTGGATGAACCCCCCTCCAAAAAAATAGCCAACCCATTCTAAGGCACAAGATTTCAGGATCACTCTCAGCAACAAATTCCAAACCCTGCTTTTCTCCTTTCTGCACCTAATAGAGACAATTCCCTCCCCTCCAGAGCTGCAACCAAGCTCCTGTCTCAACTGTATTTCCGCTGTAATGAAAATTAACAGTGATGGTCAGAAGCAAGGCAGAGAAGAGAAGCTGCTTCCTCTGAGAGTGTGTGTGTCTGCTCCTCATTCTCCAGTTCTTCCTTTAGGATCATCCAGTCGCTACATTTTAATCATACTAGTAATATACTTCCCCATAATATCCCCTCTGAGCCAACACAATAGCCATCTAAACACAAGGTCAGTTTGCTCGTGACAATGCAGTAGGAGCTGCTACTCCAGGTTTCTTAATCTTGCAGTGTGTTCTGTTGCAGATACCCAAGACCCTCCTCCCCTTCCTTTCTTCCTTGTCTCCCCTTTTTCATCCCCCACCCCCACAGCCTGCTTCCCCACAGAGCTCCCAGGAGCACCACAGCAGAAACCAAATCAGCCGCTCTTTCCGCGGGGATAATCAAAGAAAAGCCTCTCCGGAGAGAGCTGGGCTCCGCCGAGTAAGTCTTTAATTTCAAGCTGACAAGGTTGGGAGCCCGTGATGGGCTCTCGGTTAGGCAAGATGGATGGATGGCTAGAGAGTCTCCAACCTGAAGAACCTCAGGAGAAAGGCTATGAGAGAAAGAGAGACAGACAGACAGACAGAGAGAAACAGAGAGAGACACAGAGAGACACAGAGAGAGAGAGAAAGACCGAGAGCAGTGGGGGAAAAGGATGGGGATGGGAATAGATGCTCAAAAAATTGCTCTGGAGAACACTCAGCTTGCAATGGTTGCCCTATACCTGCAAAGTACCGCCTGCCTGAAGTGTGTTAGCATCTGCTCTCATTTCTTTACCAAGATGACTACAGCAGCTGCGTCATCTCCTCACCCTGAGCAGATAAACTGGAGAAATAGAAAGGTGAAGTGAGTGACTTGCCAGAAATCTCAGAGCACACAGCAGGTGGAAGGAGTCAAAACTGTTGTGTGCTGTAATAAAAAGAACCCTGGTTTAGAGTCAAACAGTCTGGGTTCAAACCCTAGCTCTGATGCTTATGAGCTGAGTGACTGGAGCAAATCTCAGCCTCCGTTAGCCTCAGTATCCGCATCTGTAAAATGAGGATAGTGATAATAACATCTGCACTGCCTACTGCACGAGGTTGTTGTGAGGAAAGTACCTTATAAATCTCAAAGCCCTGTAGAAATGTGAGTTATTATAATCTAGAGCTGGGCAGCACTCAGCTATTACTCAGTCTTCAGAGGGCTGATGACATGATTAACATAAGAATAATGCCTTACATTTATATTGCATTTTATACTTTTCCAAATGCTTTCTCGTACTTGTCAGGAAGGTTGGGTGGGTGTTTTCACCCATATTTTATAGGTAGGGGAAACTGAGGCTCAGTAGGTGAAATAGCTTGCTATAAGGTCACACAGCTGGTGAATGATAAAGTTGGGAATAGAACCCCAGGACTCCTGAGCTCTACTTTAGTGTTCTTTCCATGAGTGCTTCTCATTTTGCCTTTAGGTGGGGCCAGGAATTCAGCATATTCATGGATGACCACTACTCTTCTCCTGCACCATCTCTCTCCCACAAACTATTCACTAGAATACCTGTACATAGAAGACAAGAACCCTTGCCCAGAATCACAGAATCTTATCATTGGGAGGGACCTCAAAGACTTACCAGTCTAAACTGAACAGTAATTGCATCTATAAGTTACCCAACAAACACCCATTCAAGGACTTCAGTGGTGAGGATCTCACTACCTCCTGAGGGTAGCCTATTTCACTTCTGGACAGCTCTAATTCATGGGGAATTTTCTCTTACATTGAGTTGAAATCTGTCATTCTGCAACTCCTTCCCATTGCTGCTAGCTCCGCTCTCTGGGGTCAAGCAGAACAAGTCTAATATTGCCAATAGTTGCCTTGGATGTATTTTATACGTGTTCTCTACCTATTTCATTTTAGCCTCTGTGTGCCTAAGCACCTAGCATAATGCCTGAAAAATAGAAGGTGGTTAATACATTTTTATTGATTTCCACCACCACCCCTTTATCCCACCTTCCCTCAGCTGCCTCAAGCTTCCTTGTCAACTCTAACCTAAATAACCCCAGTTCCTTCAAACTGGTTCTTATATAGAATACTCCCCAGGCCTCTCACTATGCTGGCCATCTTCTTCTAGGCATGATCTAGTCTTTTCTAAAATGTTCTACCCAAGATAGACAGTATCTCAGATATAATCAGACCAGGACAGAATGTAGATGAACTCTTTCTTTCCTCATAGATAATATATCCTAAAACATAATAATATGTAGCTTAAATAATATAGTCCAAAACAGCATTCACTTTTCGAGTCACCATATCACATCATTATCTCATTTTGAACTTATGGTCCACTAAAACACACAACTGTTCCTCCTTGTTGGTTCAAATCAAGTCCCAAATAATAATTCTAATTGTTGTTTCTTCTACCTTTTGAAGCATGAGATCCTCAAAAAGCAAGCCACAACTTGATCAGTTGCTCTGCTTTAGATGCAGAGAGTTCCAGCATATGTCTACAGAGTTAAAATTCCCCATCACTACAATGTAATGCTTTCATGCCAGGTTGGCAATCAGTTTCCCATGTTTCTCATCCAATTCCTTCTTCCATCCAGGTGCTCTGCAGTATAATCCTATAATAGTATGATTTCTATTTCTCTTTCTGCTAATAAATAAATAAATGTTCTCCATCATGTTTCCCCCCACTTGGATTCCCAGATTTCTTTGCATAAACATATCTTCACAGGATCATAGTATCATAGATTTTGAACTGGAATGGACCTCTGAAGTCATCTTAATTGACCCCCTCATTTTACAAAGGAGGAAATAGAGGCCCAGAAAGGTTAAGTGATTTGCCCTAATTCATACAGGAAATAAGTGTCAAGGCTGGGATTTGAACCCAGATCTCTAATTCCAAATCTAACAGTCTTTCCTTCATACCACAATGCTACTCCACCTCTTTTATTTTAAAGAATTATTCTGATCTTTTTGAATAGGTATCCACTTACAGAATCCAATTCTGTTCAATCCAATCCTGCAAAATCTCAGGGATACCTTCAAGACTTTGATGGATCTGCTAACTCATCCTCCAATATGAATGGGTCAGAGCATCCAAACATTCCTCTTCTGTTGATTCTTGTCCATGTCCTCCCATAAGTACTGCATGAGGGTAAATCCAATGTCCTGGGAGTCTTCCTCTAAATCTCTTAATATTTTGTGGATACCAATGGAATGTGTGCACGGTGCATCAGTTGTCCCTTGCTATTGCAAAATGATGGACGCACCTGCTTTTTGGTCATATATCTTTCTGATGTTGGCATTTACACCACTTCTCCTTTACAAATCTTCATTAATAATATATTGCAGCACATTCATGCCCACCATGGGCCTCTCCTTTGTTTTCTGGGCTGCAAGGTCAATGTACCTAGATTCCCATCTGTATTCCAGCTATGCCACTGGCTGTGTAACTTTTAACAGTTTGCTTAATTTCTGGGCTTCCATTTCCTCCTCAGTAAAATGTAGGTTGTAATATTTGCCATGCATATCTCACTGGGCCACCAGGAGTTAAGCATTTCATAAAGGTTAAAATTTTATGTAAATGCCAAATCTTGCTGTTTCTACTTTCACAACATTTCTCATATACGTCCTCTTCATTCCACACATATAGCTACAATCCTAATTTAGGTCCTGACTACTGCCAATAGTTTCCCTGAGTCTCTTCTCACTATAATCTATCCTCTATTCAGTTGCCAAGGTGCACTTTCTAAAGTACAGGTCTGACCATGTCATCCCCCACCTCAAGGAGTTAAGGGAACTCTCTATCACCTCTAAGATCAGATATAGCTCTTTGAGGCAAAGATTGTTTTATTTTTGCCTTTGTATGCCCAGCACCTAGTACCTTCTCCTTTGTTCTCTGTTGGGACCTCACATCTTTCCATTCTTCTTATACCTTATTCTCTTCCATATATTCTACAATCCAACCACACTGGCCTAGTAGGAGTTTCTGGATCACCACACTCTGTATCCTATTTCCATGCCTTCTCACTGGCTGAGAAGGCTCATTCATTAGACTCCCTGCCTAGAATTCTTGGCCCTCTCATCCCTACCTCTTTTAGTTTCCGTGGCTTCCTTCAATACTCAGTTCAAAACCCACCTTCTTTCTTTCCCAGTCCCCACAGAGCTTCCCATTACCTTCATGTACACTGCATACAGCTTGTAGGTATCCAGATTTTTTTCTATTAGAATCTATGGTCCCTAAGAGCAAGGACTGTGGGGGCGGTTTTTTTTTTTATTTTGTTTTATCTTAGTTTATCTTTCTTTCTAGCCCCAGTGCTTAACTCAATGCCTGGTACTTATTAAACGTTTATTGGTCGACTAACTGTGAGATACTGTTCTTGTTTGGTTATTGAATGAGGTAATGGTTGCAAACATACATTAAAAAGTAAAAAGGACATTGGATTTTCACAGAGCACTCTGTTAGATGCTGGAGGAGGTACAAAGATGAGCTGAGACATAGCCCCTTTCCTCACGGAGCTTATAATCTAGCAGGAAGATATAACACATATATAATGACTATAATGGAAATATACCAATGTAATGTATAATTGCTATGAACGTTTATTCCAAGAAGAGAAAAAATGGGAGAGGGACCACTTTGGAAGGCTCTGGGTTGATGAACAATGCTTCCATCCAACTTTTTTCATGGCCTTTCCCACGTGTCACTTCCTTTGAGATGTCTTCCCTAAACTTCCTAGTCCTCTATGGTCTTTCCCTCTTCAGGTATTATTTTGGGTCAATCTCATTCACTTAGCATTTAATCCGACGCACTACTTCCAACATCTTCTTACTAATGCTCAGTGCTAAGAAGAGATATGGAGGGAGTGACAAACTTAATACCCTCAGCAACCCATTGCTCTGATCAAAGCCCTCTCATATCCCAGGTACCATATTTTAGGAAGAATATAGATGACCAGAGAGTGGCCAAAAAAGGTGAGCATGATGGCCAAGGGCCTCTAGATTGTGCCACATAAAGATTAGCTGGAGAAACAGGGGCATTCAGTCTAGAGAAGAGAAGATTGAGTGAGGGAGGGGAATCATGAAAATTCTTGAAGAACTGGAAGAGCTATCACACCCAATCTGCCTTTTGTCATCAAGCAAGCTAGCTTCCAAGCTAGCTTGGAATCTGGGATTTACCATCTAACCTATCACTTCTTCCATATTAGTCACTGAACTAAAACCAGAGACCCCCCCTAGAGTCCGTGCTCCTCTGTCCGAGAGGGAGTTAAACAATTCAAGCATCTGATCCAAACTTAATCTTCTTTACTCAATCTGTCCTCCCCCTCTCCCTTCTCTCTCATTGGTGGACCTCACCTCATTCTTTACTTTAAAAAAAACAAGGTCTTTCCCCTTATGTTGTCCTCCTCTACCAAATTCTATAGCTCAATTTACTGCAACATCATCCCCCGTCCTTTTCTCCATTGCTTTAGTCTAAGAGGAGGGCCCTTCTCCTTGCCACCAAAAACTTCTTTATTTATGCTCTTGATTCCATCCTCCATCCTGTCTCCTCCTAGAACCTGCTTTAGAAATTATGCTCCCTCTTTCCTTAATTTTCAATATTGCCTTATCTGCTGATTTCTTCTGGGCTGCTATAAACATGGCTGGATTCCCCAAACCTTAAAAGACACAATCTAGCTCCAGTCTTAATTTGATACCCTCAGATTATCATTCTATAGCTAACAAGGAGGCAAAGAATTCAAGAGAAGAGGATACTGCAAAGTTGAGCTAGTTCAACAAGATTGGGAAGGGAGTAATAGACTGGGAAAGTACTGGATGATTGAGGTAGTGAAGGTTCTACCAAAGATTAAAAACAGTTAGTGTAGGACAACTAGATGGAGTAGTGAATAGAGCACTGGCCCCGGAGTCAGGAGGACCTGAGTTCAAATCCAGTCTCAGACACTTAACTTACTAGTTGTGTGACCCTGGGCAAGTCACTTAATCCAGAAGAAGAAGAAGAAGAAGAAGAAGAAGAAGAAGAAGAAGAAGAAGAAGAAGAAGAAGAAGA
>NW_020954594.1:5398042-5402949 GCF_900497805.2 Vombatus ursinus
GAAGAAGAAGAAGAAGAAGAAGAAGAAGAAGAAGAAGAAGAAGAAGAGGAGGAGGAGAGTTAGTGATCATAGACAAAGATGGAATGATAAGGAAGTTTAAAGTTCATGAACATGGACAAGGAATGTTTATGAATGAGGGCAAGATCAAGCATATGACCATCTCTGTGTGTAGCTGAGGTATAGAGTAGGAAGAAATAGGAGTTGAGTAGATTGAAGAATTGGGAAGATACAGTATTGACGGAACATTAATGTCTGTGTTGAAATCTTCTGGTATAAGGGCAGGAATTGGAATAAACCAGACACTGAACTCATGGAAATAACCTGGGCATTGGGAGATGAAATCACTGGGATCTAGATTGAATAATAAAATTATATAGCATGAGCCTCAAAGAAGGAAAGGTTGCTAGGTAATGGTAGAAGATGGAGATTCTGGAAGTGGTGCTGGGGAGCACGGTGTGATCTTGTTCCCCACAGAGACCGCCAAGTAGAGGGCTATGATAAAAATTATAGCTAGGACTGGAAAGGGTGGCCAGGGAAGCAATGTCATCAGTAGGGAGTCAGGTCTCAGCGAGATACCTGGAATGCCCTCTCCACTTCCCACCCCATCACCTCATTTGCATACCTCATCTGTGTCTGCTGAAATCCTCTCCATCTGTCCTTAAAGGTCCAGGTCAGGGATCATTTCCTTTGTTTAAAAAAAAAAAACTTTCTTGATTTCCCCTATCAAGGGTTACGGACCTTCAGAGTTAACTAACTGGGGGTGGGGGCTAGGATCAAAAGAGCTTCATATTTCAAGTCAAAAAACCTAGGCTTGACTCTCAGCTCTGCTATTTATTTGTATGACCCTGGATATGTCATTTCATCCCTCTAGTCCTCAGTTTCCTCATTAATCAAATGAAAAGGTTGAACTAGGTAGTCCTTTACAACTAAAAATACCATTAAATTGAAGTATTAGGCTCCTACGGGCTTAAGTATTCAAAACCCACATGAAATAATCCCAAATCAAAGTCTAAAGATTGAAGATTCTTAAGAAGCAGGTGGAAGAATTAGATAAGCCAGAATAGAAAGTCCAAAGGAATGATCTGGAATCAAAGCTAATGAAAGTTCTATGTCATCAGTAAGAACATTTTGCAGTGGTTGTGCCTGGTCAAGGCTAACAAACGTAGCCATGGACTACAAATTAGTACATTTTCCAGTATAGTGCAAATGCTTGTTAAAATGCAAATAGAAAAGAATAATCAAGCAGGCTGCTGGTTAGGAAACTGACTTTCCTAAAGGTAGCATCATGGAGTTGTTAGAGTGCTAGCTAAACTTGGAGCTGGGAAGACCTTGGCTTCAAATTCCACCTCTGACACTAGCTGTATGACCCTGAGTAAGTAACTTAATGTCTGTGAACCTCAGTTTCTCTCTCTGTAGAATGGGTATAATTTTTTTAGTACCTACCTCACAAGGTTGTTGTGAAACTCAAATGAGCTATGTGAAGCACTTTGCAATATTTAAAAGTAGTATATAAAATTATATTAAAACCATCTTTAGTGTAAATCCATGATGGGATAAAGAACAGAGGCCAGCCTCAGGTGCTATTGAACTTCTACAAGGGCGGTGCTCCCTCCTCCCACCTAGCAATAAGCATCTCAGATCTCTGTGCCTCTCCCATGAATGTCATATTCTTGCCTCTATAGTCATTATTTGCTTCTCCTATTTCATCACTCATATTCATCTTTATATCCCCACCCCAGCCCCTAGCACACCCTGGTGTACACAGTAGGAACTTAATCTGTTGAATTATTGATAAAAGTTTTCAGTGTGTGGTATCTCTCCAATTAGACTGTAAATCCTTGAGGACAAGTATTGTCACAAAGGGAGCTTAGAAGAGGAAACTAGATGAAGACCCTGACTCAGGAGTCCTAAATTTGAATCCCTGAGCAAGTCACTTAATGGCTCTAGGCCTCAGTTTCCTCATCTGTAAAATGGGGATAATGATGTTTTCAATACTACCCCACAAGTTTACTGCAGGGAAAAGCATTGAAGCACTCTACAAATGTGAGTTGTTATTATTCTTTGTAGCTCCCACGGTCCTTCATCTACAGAAAGTGCAAGTTACTTTATTGATTGATCATTTTTTGGCTTCCATATGGAAGGAAGCCATACCCTTATGAAGAAATCATCCTTCCTTTGCTTACAGTTGGTAGGTAGAATCTTGTTCACATGTCAAACTGATGGGGCCTGAAAACCTTTTCTTGGAAATTGGCAAGAGGAGGCCAGCTTGGGAGCTTGAAGGAGGTAAGAGTCAAGTCTAGAAGAAGCCTGAGGAAAAGTATAAGAACTTGAACAAATCACTTCTCTTCGGGATTCAGTTTTCTGTCAGAAAACAAAAGGGCTAAACCCATGACCTCTAAGTTCTAAATATGATGATGCCTTCGATCTTTCTCCTGCTCCATCACAACTGCTGGCAAAAGACCTGGGCTCAAACTGAAGCTCGGATGCAAAGTGCATGAGTGTGGACGGGTCACCTGCTTTCTCTGGGCCCGTATCCTCAAGTATGAAACGACAGGGGAACTGGGGAGAGGAGCTTGAACCAGATGATAAACAAGGTCCCTTCATTTCTGAATCTTAGTGATCCTACACACGGCTGGGCCAGCCCCACTGGCTAGTTAGAAAGGAATGGGGCTGGATAGTCTCCTGCTTGACTCACTCTCCAGACTGCTCCATCTCCTCACCAACCACCTTGCCCCTGCTCCAGTAACCGGCTTCCCAGCGATCTGTTATAGATTGTCTTCTCAAACAGAACATAAACTCCTTAAGGGTAGAAACTGTCTTGTTTGTTTATTCCCAAATCTTCCCTTGAGAGCCCGGCACATAGAAAACACTTAATAAATGCTTTGTTAGTCTCTTCCTTTCTTTCTTTCTTTCTTCCTTCCTTCCTTTCTCTTTTTCTTTCTTTTTTCTTTCTTTTTCCTTTCTCTCTCTTTCTTCCTTTCTCTCTTTTTCTCTTTCTTTTTTCCTTCCTTTTATTCTTTCTTTCTTCCTTTCTCTCTTTCTTCTTTTCTTCTTTTCTTTCTCTCTTCCTTTGTTTCTTTCTCTTTCTTTCTTTCTTTTCCTCTGTATCTTAACTTCTGTACTCTCTGCCTTTGCTTTATTTTACACTTTCCCCCTCTAGTGCTAGTAAAGTCTCTTTTGAAAAAAAAAATAGTAACTTCCATTTCCATGGAAGCAAGGAGAAGAAAGGCAAACTGAGGCAAGGAGAATGGGGGTGGGTGGTGCAGAGGGAGGAAGTCCTCTGAAAGCCTGGGAAGGACTGGTTCCAGAGATACAAAAAGAAACAATATCCCTGACAGTTTTAGGGGAACCAACTAGTGAAAATGGAATAAGCCAGGGAGTACCGAAGGGAAAAAAAATTCTCCCTGGGACCCATCTAGTCCTGGTCCCCATTTGGGGCTGAGCTCTGTCTCTGCATAGCCTCACCATTGCTATGGCAGAAATGAGATATGCAGGGAGGTAGGGGGATTGCCTGCACTGCTCGCTGAAGCCCAGCTCTTCAGGCCTGAAGGGAAAGATGCCAAGAAGGTGAATCGATCCCTGCACAATGACTGCTGGGGAAGCTGACGAAAGAAGCTTATGACAAGGTTGCCCGGTGCCCTTTTCCACAGTGGGAGTGTCAGCCTCCCTACCCCATCCCTCCCCAGGAGCCCCAACGGGCCTGTACGGAAGCCCTGAACAGCACAGCCTGCCTCCTGTCAGGGGAGGCAACAGAAATGTTATCTTCTGGGGACCCTGGAGCATTTTTCCCAAACCTAGTCACCCTCCTGTGCAGGCACAGGCCACACGGCACCCAGAGATGGAAGGCAAGGGGGCGAGCTCTGGGCCCTGGCTCCGCTTCTTGCCTTTCTTTCTGGTTTTTAATATTCATAAGCACTCCTAGCAGGGGAGCTAAAAATGTTCCGCTCCTAAATCTAACTGCTTTATGGAAGCCTAATTAAATTCTTTGGTGGAAAGGGGAAAAACGTGACCTTCAAAACTGCCAATGCTGTTTGGAGTGGCATGTCCCAGAAACCTTTCCCCTTCGCTTCCGGCTCTCCTGTTGGGGGCCCTCATGCGCTACGTTCTCTTGTTGGGCAGCTTCTCATTGCTGCCTCCTCCAAATGCCCTTGGGAATGAAGCTAACTGCTGGAGGTCCGGGGGCAGGGAGAGAGGGGTGGTTGGGGAAGGCTGCCCCAATGGGAGTAGCTGTCTCCTATTGGAGGAAACATGGAATGCCAGGATTGCAGATTCCTCCTGCTGCCTCACCACCGTGGGCCTCGATGGAATCCCTAGCTAGAATCAGAGCAAATCCGGGGATGCTGGAGAAGACTGGAAGCTGAGGTGGAGAGAAGGAAAGGTGGAATAGTGGTTTGGCATTACTTGGTTGACGTTGCGAATTTCAGGTTTTTCTCTTAAGCTTTCCCTGTGAGCCACTATCAGAGATGACTCATGAACCAGAGCATACATGTGCAGAGCCTTTTCATTGTAGGACCCAACCTTAAAAACTAAGAGTTGCTCTATCAATAGAATGTAGCTGTGCCTGCCTCCCTATAGCTTCTCTTCTAACAGGTGTTAATGATCCCCCCACCATCCCACCCCACCCCAGTAATTAGGGCTCTCTTCCTTCTCAAATTACCCTGTATTTACTTATCAGTGTACATGCTGACACTTCTGACATTCCCTGTAGAATACAACCTCTTTGTGGGCAGGGACTTCTTGGCACACAGTAAACATTGAACAATTGGTTATTGAATTAAATTCTTCTGAACTGAAGAAAAGTTTGACTTGACTGATTAGGCAGGGAACAAAGAAAAGCCACCTCCCTCTCCCCCCCATAGGCACACACACACACACACACACACACACACACACACACACACACACAC